>NC_051230.1:19379153-19684903 GCF_015220715.1 Pygocentrus nattereri | reverse complement strand
CTGTTTCCATTTAAACACTGCAAGCAAAACTGCATTTTCCTTGCTAGTTCACATACACATTATTTGTCATTTTATCTGAATTAGAATCAGAGTTTATATTCACCAAGTACCACTGGTTTAAGGGAAATGTCAACATACAAATTTATCCAATAAAATAAATTTAGAAAAAGATACACTTTATATAAGCATAAAATCGATACAGAAACAATATTAAAGAAATATAAAGGATATGCAGAATGGGAGAAAAATACAGATACAATTACTAAACTACTGCAGCAAATATAAATATAAATGTAAATGTAAACATATGTATAAAATATGTATATCTGCTGTCGGAAGAAAAACTTGTATCTCCATTTTTGGCATTTTTCAGTTTTTGACATAATTTGAAAGTATCTGTTACTCTTTACATTGTTTGTAAATTTTATGATGAATGGCCTAAAAGAAATTACCCAAAATGACATGGGAAAAATTCTGGTTCCATTGACTTACATTGAAAGTGAAGTAAGTTTTTTCCTTCTCCTGTAAAGTTAATATTTTGGAGATACAAGGTTTTCTTCCGACAGCAGCGATATGCAAGAAGATACAGTAAAGTACAGAAAAGTGGGAGAGCCATTTACTTCGATTATGGCATGATGCAATGGTTATGTATATTACAATGTATGTAATTAGGTACATGTGTAGCTGTTTGAAGCAGAGGGATGTGAGAAGGATCCTTGTTTAGAAGGATGATGGTCTGGGGAAAGAAGTTGTTGATGTGACGGTGATGGCTGGTCCAAGTGATTGTGAAATGTGAAGTAGGGATGGGTGATATGGCAAAAAAATAATATCACAATACCGCAAGACATTTTCACAATATGTATCACATTATCTGGCTTTTTAAAATACTATAAAAAACTTTAATCACAATGATTTTTCTTCAATGTTATACATACAGCAGTACAGCAAATCCAGTTAAAAAGGACTAATTATGTTCTCTTTGTAATGAATTGTACAGATTTAGTGTTCTTAAGGTAGTGGCGATATCCACAATATGCTATTTCATGATGATTCTGACATTTACCGACGTTTTCTTATTTTGGGTTTGATCTTGTAAAAACTAAATCTACACACACTCAAGAGCACAAAGGTGTGAACAATTCTAAGAACACATCATGAATCTGACGTGGACTTTTTCTTACGGCCTTTCTCAAGAACACATTTAAGAACAAACTTAGGGAGATATTGGTGAATGATGCCCAGTGTCCTTATAGTTTTCCATAGCGCTGTTTGTTTAAAGCAATGCTACTACTATTTTGTTGCTGCACTGTATCTGTTCCATGTTGTTCTTTAAACTCCAAACAATTAAATATCTAGATACATGTCGTGTACTGTGAAAATGTCTTCAGGTATTGTAATGTTACATGTTTGTCCACCCTTACACTGGGCCACCAACAAGTTAATGTGTCCATTCCTCACTCCTATAGTTATAGTAATAACTGAACAACAACTAAAAAATAAGCTCCCTATAAATAAGCCTTAAGGTGTCAGCATATAAAGGAGTTTAATGGGGTTAAAG
Organism: Pygocentrus nattereri; assembly: GCF_015220715.1. Taxonomy (NCBI): domain Eukaryota; kingdom Metazoa; phylum Chordata; class Actinopteri; order Characiformes; family Serrasalmidae; genus Pygocentrus; species Pygocentrus nattereri. The sequence goes on along the minus strand of NC_051230.1, from coordinate 19,683,345 downwards.
CTGAAATGGGATAGAGAGACAGTTGTTGACTTACTGAATGTATCTCTTCAGTTCTTGTCCACTGCACATGGACCAGTGATAGCGGTGGAAGGCTGCTTGCACCAGAGGGGCCATGACACTCCCCATGGCTGTCTCATCACCACAGCGATTGCCCTGTCCATCATGCTCCATGCCCAGCCTAAAAAGAAGACAAGGAGAGTAAATTTGGCCTCCTGGCTTTGTTAATGTTCTTTTGTTCTATTATTCCAGCATTTTCAAGCACATATGAATACACAAAAATACAGCAATTTCCACATTTAGTGTAAGAACATAAAATTTAAACAGCAAATAAACAGAACATTTTTCAGACCAATATGTCAGCATGAACAGGCCCTTACTGAGTAAAAACTTGTGTCCAAACAAGTGCAGATCTAGCCACTAAATGGTTTACAATTTGCTCAAGAAAATGTCATGAAATAAACAGTGAATTAAGTGCAGTCGAATCCATTTGCAAAGGTCGTGCCCCAAATTACCCTTATTTACATTTCATTTGTATAAAGCAAGATTTAAATCACCCAGATGTTTCAGACAGTGAGCCAATAAAAGGAAAGCAGTAGGTTCTTAAGCTCCAGTGGTCTTCATATAGGAAGTCTGGAGTTGAGCAAGGGGTGCATTGCACCCACTGCTGACTAGAGTTTAAATAGCTCTATATTTTTATTTTTACACTGATGGAAAATAATACAATTAATTAACAAAATGTCTTAGCTTTACTTACGATGCTGTTTTCCCACAACACTGGCTGATATATTAATATATTACTGCAGTATAGGATGGTTTCTACTGCGCAAAGTAAGCTATACTTTCTGTTTTTCGGTGGTAGTTATGTTTCAGTAGCATGAAACAAAAGCACAGTACAATACGTCTTTAGGCCTTTAAAGAACTGCTAAACAAGGCTATTTGCTGCCGTTTAATCTGCTCTTCTCTGTTTCTCATTGTTTCAGTTTCTTAATGTTGGTGTTGCATTTACTTGATACGTGAAGAATGTGATCTTACAAAACTGAAAGTTCTGGAAAGTTCTGAAAAAATACAATGCATCCAAAAACAACAGAAGCAACCTTGTGCATTTTATACAGTGACAGAGAAAAGAAAGCGCTGATTTTACATGCTGATATGTTTCACTGTGGTCAACATGGACATGCTCATGCAGTAACTGCTCTGGCAGCAGAGTTCTAATAGCTCCCAGAATGGATTTTGGTTTGGTCAAAACTCTTAAATGGAATTTTAATCGTCGCGGTCTTTGTTTTTATCAGCATGGAAGTAAAAAAAAAGGACATCCACTTCATAACAGTATTATCATATTAGTTTCTATTTTTACTGTTATTACTGATATTTTATACAACAGTTAGTTCTGGCCACACAAGCTGATTGGTTGAGAAGCATGCTGATATTTCGCCATAACATGACAGGTTTTTCACAAACACTGTATCACTCTGCTAAGACACCGTTGCTAAGCTTCTGACAGCTGTAGGAGACGCTCAAGCTGTTTGAATGTTTTTACTTCTTACTTTGTGCACAAACAGAAAATGGACACTTTTAAGATCACATTTGACCGACAGCTGATTTGGTCCGACTCTGAAGATGAGACTACACCAAATTCTGAAACTGTGCGTTGGTCTATGTGAGGAGCTGGAGGACAAACTAATGGCTGAGCAGCGCGTGAGAGGAGCTTGTAATTCTGATGTAGAGACAAGCTGCTTGTTAAGGAACTATAATTTTGAATAATTATGGAATTGTTAATATTAAAACATTAAATGACACGTTCACAACCCAATTTATTTGTTTCTTACTTACTATTTATTTAACTTTTGTATGAAAGTAATAGATCAGGTCGCGTGTTATTGCTATAACATTATGGCTGTGATGATCTATGACCACAGCCGTGACGTTATTTCACGATAACACACTGCCTCTCATGTTCTATAGCTGAAATTAATGACAGTGATAAAATGTTGATGATTTAACTGCAAATCAAGCATTTTTCAGCTTGTTAGTACATAATACTTAAATTCACATGCACTTTCACCAGATCATCCATTTTAGCCAAACAGGAAATAAAGGATTTAAATATTTTTCATATTCTAGATGACATATGTTCATGTTTTCAGGTAAAGTGGCATTTACGTTGAGGTTTACGTTAAGGTTATGTCTTGACTTCTTCTGTGAGTTTATTGGCCACTTGCAAAGCAGAAATCAGATTTTACTGCCAGACATGTAAACACAGAGTTTTCCATTTTTACTCAAATGCATCACTCAAGTTGATTGGATTTCCAACAAAATCTAATTTTATCACATTATTAAGTGCATGTAAACAGACTCATTGTGTCTTTTCTTCACTGTAAATGAATGCTGTCCCTCCTTTCGTGACCTTGTGAAATCTATTTTCTCCTCTGACAGCAGAAACTAAATCTAAACTAAATATATATACTAAAATATATATGGCTGGGCTAATGTTGCTTTCTGTTGCAGTAATAGAATGAATGGGCTTAAGTATCTGACACAAAACAGCAAAACAGGGGATTCAAATTGAATCGATTGTGATAGTGAATGTTAAATAAATGCCCTTTTTTAGCTGTGCTAATGCTAGCCTAGAGGAAGGACCGGCAGCAGGTGGCTGCGGAAAATGCTTTGCAAGATGACAGACTCATGCCAGATCTTACCGTTCTATCTCTGTCTGGTTTGCAGTGAAAACAAAAAGAAAGAGGAGAGAAATGTGAGAAACAGTAACGCTCTGAGCTCTGTACACAGAGAATAATGAAGAAGATGAGGTTGAGTCAGTGACTAATCTGTGTGGGTTGTGTATTCTTTGTGAACCCTTGCTAAATGCTCTATAGCTATGAGCTATAAGCCCTGCTGTGGACAAAAGAGATTTTACGTTGATCTGCAAAGTAGATCAGGCACATGTGATCAAACTACAGATACATCTTAATAAGGGTTTATGAACCCCAATTCCCACTGAAAGGGGGCATATGAGGATTTCTGGGAACGTTCTCTGCCAAAAGCATGCGAATGAGAAAAAATGAGAAAAAATGTTTTGTAACACAAGAAGCTGCACTTCGCACTCAGGTGAATAAACTCCAGGGCTAGGTTTTCACCAGCAGGAGTCTTAAAAATTTGAACAGCTGAAGTACAGAACACCATGATCAAGTTTGTAGGACACTTTCGATGGTGCAAAAATAAGATCTCTCAGGAGAAAACACTGTAAGCTGAATCTGGTTAAGGTCATAACCCTGTTTTGCCCACAAGCAAAGTCTTAGGCACTCTTCCCAACCAATTTATTTTCTCAGCAATGAGGACTTGACTACAGACTTCTAGTTTAGCAATTTACTTCCACTGCTTGCTCTACAAGTAAATAATTAAGCTGGTAAGATAAACAGCTTGGAATCTTTCACCAAAGGCTCTAGAAAAAGGGCATCTGTGTCTTAAATTCTCAGAATTACTTACACGTCATGGACACTTCCCTGAATGTATAAAACAAACTAGACCATTTTGCTCTAAAGTGCATAATGTTTCTGTGACTTTGGGAAGTAATTTTCCCTTTTTATCACCATTTTCTAAACTCTCTTTATTCTTTATAATTAAACAGGCTGTTTTGTTACTGCCCCAGTAAAGCGATTTATGTAAATGACCTCAGCTCTGGCTAGCCTATTAAAAAAGCAGTACAGGCTGAAACATTCAGAATAGTGCTGAAATTCTTAAGCATATTAGAAAAAAATGTCCATCAGCCACTCCTTTTGCACATCTTCCTCTCCAATAACTGTTCCGGACTGACTGCAGTAACAACACTCCTTATAATGCCAGCATAAGCAAGTAGAATAGACTGGTAAAGGTTGAATGGGTGACATTTAAACCATGAATTAAAAAGGGGCAGTTTTTGCAGTTTAACTTCTATATATGGACTGTATAGGCTGGGAGTGACTTCAAACTACTGTCGTCGCCCCTCCAGGCACCCCTCGCAAACACACTTCTGCACATTTTAATGCACAATTGCTGTTCATTTCCTGAATTTATCACCAAAAAAAGAAAATTAAATATAAACTTTGAAATGTGCAAAATTTAAGATTACATTTTTTTATTTCCAATTTTTGAATCTCCCCAAAATACAAAGTTGTTGCTCATTATAATGTGCAGAAATGTGTTCTTTGTAATAAATGTGAAGTGATATTTGTAATCAAATGCTATTTTTTTACATTTGTTTACTGCAGAAGATGTTAATTTCACTAAAAAAAATCAATATTTTCATACAACCCCAATTCCAATGAAGTTGTGTAAAACATAAATACGGTAAAAACAGAATACGATGATTTGCAAATCATTTTCAACCTATATTCAATTGAATACACTACAAAGACAAGATATTTAATGTTCAAACGGATAAACTTTATAGTTTTTTGCAAATATTCACTCATTTTGAATTTGATGCCTGCAACATGTTCCAAAGAAGTTGGGATAGGGGCTACAAAAGACTGGGACAAAACACCTGTTTAGAACATTCCATAGGTGAACAGGTTAATTGGACACAGGTGAGTGTCATGATTGTGTATAAAGGGAGCATCCCTGAAAGGCTCAGTCGTTCACAAGCAAGGATGGGCGAGGTTCACTGCTTTGTGAACAACTGCGTGAGCAAATAGTCCAACAGTTTAAGAACAACATTTCTCAACGTGCAATTGCAAGGAATTTAGGGATTTCATCATCTACAGTCCATAATATCATCAAAAGATTCAGAGAATCTGGAGGAATCTCTGCAAGTAAACAGCAAGGCAGAAAACCAACATTGAATGCCTGTGACCATCGATCCCTCAGGCAACACCGCATTAAAAACTGACATCATTCTGTAACGGATATTACCACATGGGCTCAGGAACACTTTAGAAAACCACTGTCAGTGAACACAGTTCGTCGCTCCATCTACAAGTGCAAGTTAAACCTCTGCCATGCAAAGTGAAAGCCATATATCAACAACACCCAGAAACGCCGCCGGCTTCTCTGGGCCCGAGCTCATCTGAGATGGACTGATACAAAGTGGAAAAGTGTCCTGTGGTCTGACGAGTCCACATTTCAAATTGTTTTTGGAAATCATGGACGTCGTGTCCTCCGGGCCAAAGAGGAAAAGGACTGTCCGGATTGTTATCAGTGCAAAGTTCAAAAGCCAGCATCTCTGATGGTATGGGGGTGTGTTAGTGCCCACGGCATGGGTAACTTGCACATCTGTGAAAGCACTGTTAATGCTGAACGGTACATACAGGTTTTGGAGCAACATATGTTGCCATCCAAGCAACGTCTTTTTCAGGGACGTCCTGCTTATTTCAGCAAGACAATGCCAAGCCACATTCTGCACATGTTACAACAGCGTGGCTTCGTAGTAAAAGAGTGCGGGTACTAGACTGGCCTGCCTGCAGTCCAGACCTGTCTCCCATTGAAAATGTGTGGCGCATTATGAAGCGCAAAATATGACAACAGAGACCCCGGACTGTTGAGCAACTGAAGTTGTACATCAAGCAAGAATGGGAAAGAATTCCACCTACAAAGCTTCAACAATTAGTGTCTTCAGTTCCTATACGCTTATTGAGTGTTGTTAAAGGAAAGGTGATGTAACACAGTGGTAAACACGCCCCTGTCCCAACTTCTTTGGAATGTGTTGCAGGCATCAAATGAGTGCAAATGAGTGAATATTTGCAAAAAACAATAAAGTTTATCCGTTTGAACATTAAATATCTTGTCTTTGTAGTGTATTCAATTCAATATAGGTTCATACTTTCTGCATTCATCCTGAAAAACACCATCAGCAGTGCTGCTGAGAAGGAGATCATGCATTCTAAGGCGCCTAAAAACTTATTTGAAAACCTACACATGTCCAGTCTCGTGAGCCACCACAAAGGCAGAGGAGAAGCCATCTTCATGATTGAGGGTGCAACTGCGGACCGGATGGCACATCCCAGTGACTGGTGCATATCCTGGGATCAGAACAAAAGAGAGTGAGAAGACGTTTGTCAGGCTTCTTCATCATGCAGCAATGGCAAAATTGAGGCTACTAAATACAGTAACACCTGGCATAGCTCAACATATCCCCTCAGATTATTCAAGGTATTGCTGTCATATTTTATGCAAAATGACGATGGCAGCAATCTGTCTGAATCTGTGTTCATCATTTGTTTTTGAGAAAAAATACTTTGAAATGAATTACAAGAACAAAGCAAAAAAAAGAAAAATATAAACTACAAAAATATCGGCCTCAGTGCAAACCATATGGCATTCCACGATTACTCGTCTAAACTGACTCAATTACAAAAATATAATTAATTCAATTAATCTAAGACAGATCCCTTTACTAGTGCTGTTTAACTGTGACAGTTAAGCTTAGATTGCCATAATAATTCCAAAAGCCAACATCTAAACAAATGACAGAGCAATAACAAAGTTTATTTATTTATTTCTGAATTTTCTCATCCTAGACTGACACCTCATATTGCGAGGCCAACATTCACTGAAATAAATGTAGACTCAGTGACAAAAGTCAACACCTTAAAAGACAAGCATCTCACAAAAACCTGGGCCTAAGAAAATGAAATCATATAGAATGAAGAGACAAAGCCGGATAAGATGGCTTAAGTGAGAAGATATTCTTCCAGTGCATATATCCATTTTATATCTCCACACAGAATGACTGTTAATCATCCAACCTGAGTCTGGTCATTTTTTTTTAAGAAACTTTTCTGACCCCTTGATTTTCTCATATGTAAAGCAATTTTGATGACAGCAGTGTATGATGCCAATGACAAAATCAAAAACAGAAAATAGAAATAGATAAGTAATAGAAATACTTATCATTTAGGCCCACCAGTATAAGAGTGCGTGTATTCATATTACACGTACTTTGTTATAAAAACAAATACTACAGCTATTCCATGTTCCATTTAAAGACATACCACACTGTGATTTTGTTTTATACTCACACCACCCAAAATACAAAACAAAGTTAGTACAGAAGCATCATGCACTGCAATAATCCATCCATCCACCCATCCATCCATCCATCATCTTCTGCTTCTCCGGGGTTCGGGTCACGGGGGCAGCATCCTAAGCAATGAGGCCCAGACCTCCCTTCCCCCAGCCACTTCCACAAGCTCTCCAAGAGAGATTTGAGGCGCTCACAGGCCAGTTGGGTGATATAGTCATGCCAGCGTGTCCTGGGTCTTCCCCGGGGTCTCCTCCCAGGTGGACTTGCCTGTGACACCTCCTGAGGGAGGCGTCCAGGAGGCATCCTAACCAGATGCCCGAACCACCTCAGCTGGCTCCTCTCGATGTGAAGAAGCAGCGGCTCTACTCCGAGTCCCTCCCAGATGACTGAACTTCTCACCCTATCTCTAAGGGAGAGTCCAGACACCCTGCGGAGGAAACTCATTTCGGCCGCTTGTATTCGTGATCTTATACTTTCGGTCATTACCCAAAGCTCATGACCATAGGTGAGGGTGGGAACGTAGATCGACCGGTAAATCGAGAGCCTTGCCTTATGGCTCAGCTCTTTCTTTACCACAACAGACTGGTAAAGAGCCCGCATCACTGGCCCAGCACCAATCCGCCTGTCAATCTCCCGCTCCCTTGTACCATCACTCGTGAACAAGACCCTGAGATACTTGAACTCCTCCACTTGAGGCAAGAGCCTATCCCTGACCCAGAGAGGGCTCTCCACCCTTTTCCGTCTATGGTCAGAAGTAATTAGCCTTTTGCAGCACTGTGGTTAAGTTTTGGCCCGTTCCTCTTGGCAAACAGTCTTCACTTCCTCAAGTTTATGAGAGTCCCTCTGATGGACTCGCAATCAAAATTCTCCATAAACATTTAACAGGATTCAAGTCAGGAGACTGGCTAATCTACGCACACACTTCTTTTTTACAATCCAGTCTTGATTTATTTTAGCTGTATGTCTGGGGTCATTGTCCTGTTCAAATGTCCATCTTCTCCCCAAATACACGTTCTTGACTAATGAGTTTAAATTCTCCTCTAATATCTCCAAATACATCACTCCATTCATATTTCCTTTAGTGCCATGTTGATGCTCCAGTACCACTTGCAGAGAAGAAGCCCGGTAACATGATGCTCCCACCTCCAAACTTCACTGTGGGTTTGGTGGAGATCATACACACTACCCTACTTTCTCCAATCATAATGAGCTGAGTTCCATTTTTCCATACCTGTGGCATGAAGTTTGAGATCTGCATTATGTTTATATCACACCACCAAAGTGGGTAAACTACGTTTAAGATTTTTAATCTCCATCTCGACTCCAGATATACTAAAGACTCCAGGTATAAACTTCTATTACTTATTAGCTACATTACTTGGTGGCTCCAGTGCAAAACTCAAGAGGCAAGTTTCAGACATCTTGTTGTCTCTACATCGATAGATTCTATTAAGGGTAAAGCAAAAACTGTATAAATGATATTTTTTGGCAAACAAAATCTTTAAAGAGAGTAGCAATCTTTGACAAGCGGTTTAATCAAATGCAATCCTGAACTGATAAAATAGGGCTCTGCTGTCTGTTAAACCAATGGATGGAGATGCAAGGTAATTTACCATGTGGTTTTTACTCTTAGACATGAAGGCCTTGGAAAAACGAAACAATGGCTATATATCTCACAGATTCTACAGACTACTTTCAAATGAAAGTGGCAGACAGCCTTGTTCTGTGAGCCGCATTCGAGTGCCAATTTGTCAGATGGGTGCTGGGACGCTTAAATTGATCTGCGTGCTGCTCTCCTAAGCCTCAAGTATATCTCTCAGGTGTCTTTCAAGAGAAAGACTATATTTTCAAGGAAACAATTGCCTCATACTTGCAGACAACATTTGATAACTCAAAACAATACCTTGATAAACTCCTATTGTGTTCTGAAAATCCGCCTGGAAAGGCCATTTGACATTTATAAAATCTCACATCTGTTTGCGGAAAATAATGAGACTTTCTCAGCTGGAGAGAAGAGAATATTGTTCAAATTGGTCTGACATGGCTGGGATGCAGAAATAAATATCAAAAGCTTAGACCTTTGTTGACTCAGTGATGAGTGTATTGTGAGTCATGTCACACTGTGAGCATTTCATGCTTGTCAGATTAGAAGTTCAATGTACCACCCAAAGATGAAACAATCATTTGTTGCAGACCGATGGCCCTGTAATAAAGCAATCACTGTAGGTGGCTACACCGTATACGCATTGCTCTTTGATTGTATAAGTCCTATAAGAGCAGTGGAGCACACCACTACAGATGACTGCAGTACCATCAAAGTCAGGTTCCATATGTTGACCATTTAGGGGCCATTTAGGGGACCTTCATTTGAAAGTGATGTTTGTTCATGTTCAATTTTAGCTGAAACATTTCAGCTTCTGAGTAGTTGTTTTGTGGTACAGCAAGATAAGAAGGGGTTTGAGGACAGCGACAATAGTGTCAGCATTTTCTGTGCAGTGTGTGAAAAGACTGCTGCACATTTTTTCTTTAAAATTAAACAGGCATGAAGTGAATTTTTTTCCTCTCTGGCCTCAATGACTGTAGCAAGCTAGGAGGTGCCCACTGCTTCAGAACAACAGCAGCCTTTTTTCTCCCTTCTGATGTTATGCAAGTGTGCTTTCGCCACCCTTTTCAAGTGAAGTCTGCCTCCTTAGCACATTGAACAGCTTGTCTAAAGGAGAAGCGAGGTTGGGCGTGGGGGCAGGTTCCATTTCAGGCCACGTTTAGTCTCAATGTGATGACTGGGTTATGACAGGGGGCTCAGAAGGGCTAGAGAGTGAAAGAGCAGAGGGGGATAAGAGGCCCACTCACATCTTCAGCACACATGCAGAAAGTGGCTCATTGCTTGAGGTTAAAAGGTGGTAAAGTATCACTAAGTAGAAACTGAAAAATGCCCATAAAGGTGTAAAACTGTCAGAGAATGATCCTTATAATAACACCATCTACTGCTGAAATACTGTATTTCTGCTGAAGTGATTTAACTAGCACAATAGACAAAGCTCGCTGGTTTGGAGAGTTTTGGTGAAGTAACGAATTTTATGATGTCAATTCAAAATTCATAGCTTGGCTTCTTACTAATAATGTAATCAGAGGATCCAGTGAAATACGGTGGGAAAAAGTATGGAGGATAAAACGCATCAAGTTTGAAACCATTTCATGAACCACAGAGTGAGACAGTTACAATTTTTTCAAAAATCTAATTTATTTTGTCGTAGAGAAATTCAGCTTAGACCTGGAGTTTCTATTATGTGCATTATACTAACTACAGCATGACAACACAATCACTTTGACATCTGCAAATCATATGCGGCCATCATACGTAGATGTCTGGTAGCATTCCTGGACATAATGTGAACATGTCCACTAGAGCCAGTGCTGCATTTACTTAAACTGAATGGAACATAAAGTGATGAAGAAACCTATAAACAGTGTTTTAAACACCTGGAAAGGTCTCATTGTAGTAGAGAGGGAATAGATATAACAATTAGCTAAAAATAAATGTATACCATGTTATAAACCATTCACAAGGCATTATATATGTGGTTTTAAATATTTATAAAAATGATAGCAATGTTATAGCAATGTTTATTATGAACTATGAATTAACATTATAAGTAGTATTCATAATACACTATATTGTCAGTGCCAAAGCCCTCGCATAGTACATTATAACCAACAAACCTGTCTTCTCATAAACATGGACAGCTATTTAGAATGGACAACCATTGTGGTTGACAACAACAATGTCAATCACCTTTTTACTAGTTACCTTTTTACCATCAAAGAAAATTGGTAAATCTGTAGTTAAATCGGTAGTTTGGGCCTTGGTTTGGTTTTTGGTTTAGTTTGGTTTTAAAGCCAAATTATCTAAAAATATTTTGTCATTTATAAAACAGTCATGTCATAAGAGTAAGAGTATCATGCCAAGAGCCCTAGGAAAGCTACACCTCCCAACATTGCACTGCTGACTACTACCACATTGTCACCTGCATAATAATTATGCCACTTTACTTACTTATTTAGTTACTGATCATTATACTTTTTATAGTTGCTTTTATTACATTCTTAGTATACCCTTACCTCTATTCATAATGGATGGACAGACTTTGGTTTTTAAACATTTTGCTAAAATATTTAGTGTCATTTCATTTCTCTGTGTCAGCCAGCTCTGGATGGTATGAGGTGGGAGCAAGGGAGACATGTCTTTATTTAAGATTTGTGTTTGAAGATAAAAAGCAAATGAAAATAAGACCAACATTACTAAAATAAATGTGAGGTCAGGCTTTTTCATTGTGTTGTAAGGGTGGGAGATATGGTAAAAATGTACATATCACATGTCACAATATTTAATTCTACATTTTGAAAAGGGAATTAAAAATGATGTGCACAATGATTTTTAATGTTTGCAAAAATAAAAATTATTTAAGAAGAAACAGGAGAAAAATCAGGAATTTGTAAAAACGCACTAACAGTAGTAACTAGTAGTAAATAGCAGTAACCATTTGTTGCTGCTGATGTTTAGAGGCTCTCCATAACTGGTCTGATTTTTATGGCAGTGTTCTGGAAGTATAACCATGAAAAATATGCTATGTAATTTATCAAGCTAATAGTAACATATATTGTCATATTGCCCATGTTTTTTTCTGTCTGCACAATGCCCACACACAATTTAGAGGAACAGTTTGTGCATAAATACTTTTGTCACTAAAAATGCTAATAAGCTTAGTGGGGGTCTTACCCTGCATGCCGGTGGGGCCGAAGCCCTGGCGGGTGAGGAAGATGGAGTGGTCATGGTGCTCTGAGTGCTCAGGGTCTTCTTTCTGCTGTACGAAAGCCCAGCGGCAAACGTTCTCCAGGCTGCGTGACGGGTTGCCCCGCTCAATGAGGCTAATGGACTGAGGGCAGAAAAGAACAGGCTGTGCTTCTGGGTCTCTGTTTACTTAGCATCATTCAAACACACATTAGTCTGCACGACCTGAGCTCACTACAGAGAGGCCACAAATTAGGCCCGGATGAATTTTCATTTGACGTTTTTTCTTCAGCTTGTCATAAAACAGTGAAGCTAAGGCGGCAGTGCTGCCCCTTTTTGTATTGTACATTTTATTCATCTATTTATTTATTTATTTATTTTAACTTCTGACTTTTTGGCCAAAATATGCCTGCAGGGAAAAAAAGTGAAGCAACATAAAAAAGGGTATGAAATGTTTTTATTCAGCCTGTCATTTTAAATGGACTTCACTGTGAGCAAGCCAAATTGCCTCTATTCAGTGAGCCTTACCTTTGCATAACCAAGCATGATCATCCTCACAAGCACGACGTTGATGTGCGCATCTAGTGACTCATCATGGTATATCTCATTCACCTGCAACAAGATGTGTTGGACAATAAGTTAAAGAGTGACACTAGCCAAAAGAGTCTGGCTAGAGAGCTGTGAAGATGAATACAGCAGACTGAATGAGGCTTTAAAAATGAGGAAAAGGCTTAGCTTATGTAAGATATTCTGAAAATGCACTGAGGTGACCTGATTTAGATGTGTACATCATTTCCACATGAATAAAATATGTCAACACAAATTTATTTACTTTATGCTGTTACTGTGTTGATGTGATGGATTTTATGAAAGTGGATATGATGTACACATTCAAGTCAGTTTAGTTCACACAAGGCTGCTTGAAAAAATGACAATACTGAAATTATAATACTACACTCGTAAAAACAAAGGTGCTAAAAAGCCTTAAAATAACCATTTTGGCTCTCTAAAGAAGATCCATTGGATCTCCACTGGAGATCCATTTTTCTGAATGAGATGCGATTGTGATGTGATTGTGAAGAACTTGTATAATGTTTCAAGAACCTCTACATAATGTAAAAGTTCTAAGAATGACCCCTGAAAGACCTTTAAGTGATGTGAAGGTTCTTCAAATAGATTCTTGACATTTTACAGTGGTATGCAAATAATAAATCTATTCCAATCCACATTTAGTCCAAAATTTCTCATGGTTGGCCCCAAAAGGTCTCATTATGACATCATGCCTGGCCCTGCAAGAGTGAAAACTGGAAACCATGGAAAACACTAGGAAACACCTATGCTATGCATGCACTTGTGCTAAAATGAGAGGCCAATTTTTTCTGAAGTAGCTTATATATTCTAGGTGAATTTTGGGGTTATTTTTGTTAGAGAGCAGCATGGCTGGCAGTATAAAAGAGAACCCTTATTTGTCTGAGTCAGATCAATCTGTGTAGTGTATAATTAGAGCTCTGTAGACTCTACAGAAGATTATTTTAACAAATAAAATATAAAAAATCTAATGTGTTAATGTGTTAATGTTAATCTAATGTTTAATGTTAGAAACAAAACTCTTCAGACCTTGAAAAATATGTGTATCTTTATACCCCTAAAAACACAAATATGCACTTAGCATGGGATTTCCAGGGCCAAGATTGAGAAATATTGGGCTAGACATTTCGTCACTGTCACTGGAACATCCATTTGTATGGTTATACACCATATACAAGCCATTTTACATGCTGTGATTGTACCATTCAAATTTAAGTGATCTGAAAAGCCAAGTGCTGCTGTATGCTTTTAGCCACCTTCAGAGGATGGTGCCTGCACCAGCAAAAAACCAACAACTCCATATGACCTAGAGGTCACGTATGTATTGCTTGAATTGTTGCTAATTATAAGAAACTGGTAGAGGTGGCTATGAGCCTAATAGTGTTGCAGGTCCTAGGATAGCAATGTAGAGTCTCGCATCTCTCTTTAATGTATTACTATCCTGAATGTTGTTACAATGTTGATACTATTCAGAATTTTTTGAAGACGCCTCACACAAACATGTTACTTCTCTTTAGGTTCCAAGTAGAAACTAAAACTGTTGGTTCAAATGTTCTTCAGTCCTGTCAAGTTCCTTACTGTGAGGCCAGTTTTTGCCTTTTCTATTTTTATTAATAGATTTATTACTGGATATTTTTCTATTTTGTTCACACAAACAGAAACTATGCGGAAAAAAACGCTAGCTAATAATGCTAAGTAGGCTTTCAGTAGGCTGCTTGATTTGTTTGGTTTGTTTTAGGCATGTCCTATTGCTGAACTATGTATGTATAGTAAACTAGATAATATATTCTATGTTCAGTCTGAATCAATTATATCAATAAAAAACTGGGTACATTAATCAGTGATGTCAAATGAAAGAAGAGGCATGGGCAGGGCAAAGGCCTCTTCTCAACAGTCAAAGTTTTGATGACTGATTGCAGTTAGGCTTATTCAAATTTCAGCTGCATTATTAAGCAATACAATGTTATGGCAATTATACCACATATGTCTTGATGTCTTGATGACATCAACAGCTCTCTTTACAGGCTTCTTTAAACCCTCCCTGCATTAGCACTATGGTGCATCTGAAGATCAATTCTACATCAGGAGATCACAGTAAACAAAGAGATTAAGAGGGACAGGGCTGCTGGCTCCTTCTGCCAGGCTTCGTACTGTGAGGAACAATGAATGAGTGGAAAGCCATAAAGCATGCCAGCAAGGGTCTCTCGACAGGAGTGCTGAATGAGGAAGGGAAGGGAAGGAAATAGGATCTTATGAGGCATTCTCACAAGCCTCCCAAAAGGAAGCATGAAGGGCTGAGGTAAGTGGTGACGATGGTGGTAGTACATCGATGGCACTTTTAGGTGTGTCTACAGGCTGAACGAACATCCAGCTAATGAAAAGACCCAGTGTTGAGCCAGTAATACAGGGGCCCTTTAAAGGCTCAGCTGTTTTTCCTTTCTCACCTAGCTAAGAGGCTGCTATGTACCACAGACAGGGGAGGCTGGGGCTGGCTCCATGAATGCAGGTTGTGGTGCTGCTTCTGCGCCCTTGGCTGCTACTTCCCAGAAATCCAGCCAAAGGACTTACAGCAGCATTCTGTTTATACTTATTAACCCTTAGGAATGTAGATGTTATTGTCGGTTTGATGTAGATTTGATTTGCATTACTTGATTATATTAATGAAGTAAATTCAATTTGAAACTCTGGTAATATACAGTCAGGTCAATATTGTGACATTGTCAAAATAAGAGCACAATCCTATCCTTTACTATATGTTAAAATTACATTATGAATGAAATTTCTGGAACAGAAATGGTTCAACATTGCTTAAAATCTAGTTAGAAAGGTTTTATATCTTTTCCTGTTAAGTTACCTAAAGAAGGTGTGTCCTAAAGGAAGCCATATTATTCTTTGTTTTGTACCTGATTTATTGTTAAAACAGGATTAGTTAGTTCACTGGACACTCATGTTGTTTATATCATTCGGACGCTCAGATCATTCGGATCAAAATATTTTAATTAAGGTCAATTATCGCTCACACGGAACGAGTGTACTTGGCTGCAATTTTTTTCTTCCAAGTGGTTAAATTGTACATTGACCTCAAAGATCATTCAGATGAAAGTGGAGCCAAACTGAACATGCAAATGCATAAAGGCAGCTTATGGGAAATGTGTGGGAATGACATTGGAAAAAGACTCTAATTGCTACCTTTCTTTGAACTAAATGGCATTTAAGCTCCAGACGTACATTTATTTACAGTGTGTCACTGCAATAACGCCAGAGGTGTGGGTGACACAGGCAATTCATATCTGTTTAATATCACTGTCTGCCACTCAGTGACCGTGGATGTGAACCTCCATCAGGGTACGATTTATGCCCAGCTCACCTCTGCTGTACTGAAAATGGACAGTCAGGAAGAACATTGTGATTGTCTTTGAAGGGATATTTTAGCAGTGCCATATGGTCTCCGTCCTTAGGTAGAACCCACAGGGGGAGAACCATATTGTATCATATCCTGCTCTTTGACTTGCTCTGTGTTTGACTTGTAAAATGTTCTAGCTTCTGGGCAAAACATTTGATACAGATCATAAAATTGGTGCCTTCAAAATAAAACAGGTAGGTAATTAAATGGAAACCAAGCCACTGCATAACAAGAGCAGCAACAGTGAGGGGGTTCTCCAGGGATACGTTAGGAACACCTGCGCTTTCTCATAAACTGGACATGCCGCACATCTCTGCTGTCAGGACAAAACGTTTATCTCTGAAATGGAAATTGGAGCATCTCTCATGAAATGTTCACACAAAAGAAAGCAACGATGTGAAGAACAGATACTGCTGAAAAAGTCCAACTTTAGAAAAGCCCAGAAATTGCTTTTCCAACGAGGGTTTTGCTCCTGATAACAAAACAGCATTTGCATAGCATTTGGATAAGCACACTGGCCAGATAATGTGTCCACATTATCACCCAGAGACTGAGCACTTTCCTTTACTGGAGTCCACAGCAATTCAAATACTGATATTAACTGCTTATCTATACAAATGACTTCTTTAACTCCTTCAACAGCAGGTCCTCACCCCCCATTCTTATCGCTATATGATAATTATATACAAGCTATGAATACAGTTACTGAACAATGCATTTTGAGATTAATAAATAAATAATAATAAGCTGCAGCTTATTGGAGGGTGCCTGCATTAAAAAAAAAAATCAAATTCAATACTTCTTAATACCTTTTAAGTAATACAGTCAATATAGTTTTCATTATTCAGTAAGGGACACACTAAAATACAGCATGTATTAAGGCCCATTTTATTCAATTGGATTGTTTGAAAAATATGCATATTTGTTATAAGACAGACTAGCTGATTTTTTTGGTTGACTATTCTGGATTAGTGTAATATACACAACAACTCTTTTCAATCCTTTAATATTGAGTATCAGCCAATATCAAACACAATCTGATCTTTGTATAATTCATAAATAATATAGGTGCACAAATTGGTCTAATTACCACAATTATACATCTCAGATAGCTACTGCAGTAAATTCAGTTCATTTTAGTATATGCGTGTTATATTTCTGGACTGATAGGTTTCTTAGGCTACTTTTTCAAAATTACCATTTTATAGTGTTTTTAATGTCTTATAATCCAATTTGACTGACTGCCGTAATGGTCTTGCTACTTTAATGTTCTGCAGCGAAAACACCCTTCATATGTGCACAGTATACATTCTGAACTGGTAGCATTTGTACCACTGCCCTACTTATGTGAAATAACCATTTTAAAGGGTCATGAATATGCTATGATTTCATATTGATCACATCTGTTTTATACCATTACATGAATGCAATGTTAAAGCTGCTGTCTTTACATGCTGTTTCTGCCATTCCAGTTTAAAACCAGAAGCATGGTCAACAGAAGTAGAAGTAGCCACAACTGAATAAAACATTTCAGGAGTGTATTTAGTATATAGTTTTGTAGTCACCTGCTGCAAGCATCAGAAAGCCAACTTTTGTTGTAATAACTGCACCCAAGTGTAGACAAATGTGGTAGAAAAACAAAGTGGAAACACGAGACTTGCAGATATTGCAAGTTTTCATTTTCAACACTAACACTGCAGACTTTAAGACCCCTTCTAAAAAAACATGCCTCACTGGATTCGCTATGCTTTCTTCAACTCCCAGCCATGGATGGCTGTGGCATCACAGGACCAATGCTTAGAGGGCTGCACAAATTTAGGACTAAGGACTTTTTAATGATCCTTAGGACTCCTGTAATGGGATTAGATAACAATGCTTTCAAGTACATTATATTCAAAATCATATCTGTGAGAGCCACTTTAAAATTCAAATACTCTCTCCATCTAAAGTCAATACCTAGAGAGGTAAGAGAGTTTCGTATGCCATTAATTTGGCGAGTGAACAAGACACCTCTGAAGCACCTTTATAAATGAGTGTATTTTAAGTGGCTATCAAAGGTGTGGAGTGGCATGGTGCCTTAAATTTGCTCCATCCCAGCCAAGCTGTTCTACCAATTTTTTATTTTTTTTAGGTGCAATGAAAGATGTACCCAGGCAAATGATTAAATTGTTCACTGTCATATGAACACAGATTGCCTCGACTACTCATAAACTCAGCTGAGGATGGTCAGTCCCCCGCCAGTCCACCTCATCCATCAACTCCCCTCCACTTTCTTGCGCATATAACAAAACAGCAACTCCATCTGATCTGGAAAATAAATCATACTAGTCTGACAATGGGGCCTAAAGGGGTGGTGGTGGTGGTGCTTGGGTGTGGGGGGGTGAGTGGAGCTTATCAGGGTAAGGTTGGTTAGTGTGGAAGCTGTGGTAAAATTCCATTAATTAGAAAGAAGACTTCAGGGAGTGACCACATATCACACCCGGCGAGGATCAATCCGTTCCAGCTTATTGGAGAGCAACTTGATTTTCATACTGGAAAACTACTTTTTTTTCTCCAGAACTTAGCAATCAAACATGGGCAGTAACTCATTTACATTTGAGCACTAGCAGTGATAGTTGGTGGCTGAATGCACATCAACCCACACTAGCCTGACTTTCTTCTCAGAAATCAATGGAATAATAAAAGCTGGTAGGCTAAGTGTAAGAAAATATGGAACTAGATTGGTAGCCATGCTAGCACGTTAGCAGCTGTCATTAGCAGACAGCCAATCAAACATCCCAGTTTGCTTCATTTCAGAAGCAGCTGTGGAACTGACTATGGACGCACAGAGCAGCAGAGACATCTACTGGAGGAAACCATTCTCAGAACTGCAAAGGCATAGCATCCAAAGCAGTAACAGCTTTTCAAAATCAATGCTTCAAGCCAATTAAACCGCCCCCCCCAACCATCTCATCTTTATGTGCCTTTTTGTGCCTCAAAGCCAAGTAAATGTAATGCATTCGTTTAACAATGAGGGAGCAGAACAAAGCAAGGGGTCTAACAGCACAAATTAAATATGAATTTGAAAGGCTGGGCTGCATGAAGAATGAGATGGTGTAGATGTTTGTTTAAAAAAGAGCTAATTCTTTTATGCCACAGAGGCTCATCTTGCAAAATTAGAGCATATAGATGTTATAGGTCAGGAAAATGCATTGAATTAACTTGTATCACATGTTTACATCACTTCCATTTTAGTAAATATAGTATGGAGTACACTAATAAAGTAATTACCTAAGGTAGGTAAAGTGAAGGACAGAATTGTGCCAATTTAATATACAGCACTGTGTAAAAGTCAAACACCATCCTTCCGTTTATTTAATCCATCCATCCATCCATTTTCTAAGCCGCTTCTCCGTCAGGGTCGCGGGGGCATGCTGGAGCCTATCCCAGCAGTGTTCCAGCAGGTGGAAGGCCTTTTCATTCCCTTATACTTAATTCTGCTCTGTATCCGTTTATTTAATATGTTGCCAATGTGGCCATTAACAAATTATTAAATTTGCAGTAGCAGAAAAAGGGAGGGAAATCTATGTTTTTCAGAAAATTAAATACACTCCAACATTCAGTATAATTTCAAATATATTAGTATTTATTACAGATCAAATGGAACTCATAACAACCTTGCAAGACCCGGTTGTCATGCTTCTGACGAACTCCCTTAAAGACACAACCGGAGTCCAGCTCAGACTCCAGTTCCCAGGAGTCTCCAGAGAATCACGTGACTTCTGATATTTGCACTCCTATCAGCACTCACAATTTCCGGAATTCTAAACGTGTTCACCAGTGTTTATGTTATATGACCTTTTAGCTTTAGTATATAAGTCCGGGCTTAGTTTAGATACATTGCGAAGTATTGTATTCCTGTGACTCTACTGAGTGTTTGTTATGATTGCCTTCTTGTGTTGTTTGACCTTTGTTTGGATTATCTGTTTCTCGCCTTTTTGCCTTTTCCCTTTTGTACCGTTGCCTGTGTGCTTGGATCTGTGTTTCGACTCTTTACGATTTTTCTGTCCATCTTTCCACTGTGAGAAGACAACTAAATGCTATGGGTCTGAATCGATGTACCTTTACTGAGAAAAGGAAAGAGACAAAAACTAATAAAACCTGCACTAAAACACCAAACTGAGGTGTGGAGTAAGATTTTATGGACTGATAAATCTGTAATTAGGATAACCTGGGTTGAGACAAGCTTCAAATGTAAGCAACTTCTAAGACTGAATCTTGGAAGTGTGGAACAATATCCCTGCAGATTTCTTTGAAGAACTAAAACTGATATTATATTTAGTTGTTTTCTGCTTTTGTCCTGACACTGAAAAATTAAGTGAAAATCTGGTTTTTATACAGTACTGTATTTTATTCCTGAGGAAATGATGTAATCAAGTCAATTTGATGAATCACTTTTGCAGCAGATCCCTTACAAATGGTTAAACTGCACCTTCAAAATCTTTCACATCACTGTAGCTCGATGTTGTAAGTCTCAGAGATGCAATATGGTGAAATAGAACTTTTTCATGATTCATTTTTCCTAATGTAAGGCCATGTTTTAATTACATTCATGATGAAAGCAGGAAGACAACAGAAGACTAACAGAAGATATTAATAGATGTTTTCATGGTTTATTTGTTGTTTTCGCAGCAGATTGGAACCGTGCTATAGAGCCTGTGAGCCTCTGCTTCCGCCTCTGAGAGGTTTGAACTGAATCGTTTGGAAGCGTACCTCAGCTCCTGGCAAACAGTGCCTCCACCTGGGAAATTTCACACCACACGCAAGGGCAATCTATAAACGGGCAATTTAGTGAAAAAGGAAGCAGGAAAATATCGACCACAATCACCCACCTTATGCACTGGCATTCAAAGGAGTGGGCTCCTATTTAATCTTGAGCTTGAATAGAATAGCAACAAATTAACCTCGGCGGTAAATAATTGGGACCTGTGGTGAGTATCTGTGTTTGTATTGGTGTGTTGGCCGTATTAACCCTTAACAGCTGCTAGCATTAACAAAAGCATGGTACAGGACATTGCGAAGGGAAATTAAAGTGCCCATATCATAGAATTTTCCTCAGTTTTATAAAACTAAAGTGTTTGATGTAATACTCATCCCCCATCCTATACTGTCCATCTACAGGAACTAAGATATAAAAACAGCCCATTTTGAATTCAATGTTTTTGTGATGTCACAAAGACCAACACAAATCTGTATATCTACTCTATTTATCCTACAGCAGTTTAGTCCCGATCATTTACTCTTAAGTTATAAGGAGGGTTAAGCTCACACTGCTTTTAGACTACAATACTTTTTGGCAGAATGGAGGGCAGCCAATCAGAATTGTTTACATGTATTAGTCTTACAGGCACGGTAACAGCAGCTTATGTAACTGTAAGGGACAAGGAGTATTTAAAAATGAATTATGGCAGCTTTTGTTACATAAAACCACACAAAAGTTATGAGTGGACCTCTCAGACAAAAAGCAAATACATGACAATGTGAATATGAGGCATTTAATCCTGTGCAAACACACCACAAGATCACAGGGTCACAGTCACACACATGCAAAAAGACTTTATGAGTGGACACATATCCAATCAAATATTATGTCAAGCCCTGGTGCTCATGTAATTCTACTCAATTATATAAGCATGTTCAGTTCTATTGTTTATGGTAGGTGTAGTCTATTAGGTAGTTAGAACAAATCCAGACTGTAAACAAAAGGCCTTAATTAAATAACATTGATTTGTACCTTAAGGAAACTACTGCATCCCATTTTGAAATCTATGACAGCAACCACAAGCACAATCCTGCTGATGTGGGTGTCATCTTTTTTAACGATGCACAAAAAAAGCTAATCAACTGGTAACAACACCCCCCACCCACTTATGAGGAATTATTGCATTCCTATTTTTTTGATAACCTAAATTGGAACAACTCACAAATGTAAGCATGACAATAATTAGAGGAATACAATCTCTAAAATAAGTATTTTAAAAAGTTGGGACACTGTGCAAAATATAAATAAAAACAGAATGAGATGATGTGGCATTCACTGGCCATTATATTTGGGACCTCACACAGCACTGCGTTAAAAACAGACATGATTCACTACAAAACAAATATTATTCACTGCAAGGGCTCAGGAACACTTCTGCAAACCACGGTCTGTGAAAACAGTTCATCACTGCATTGACAAATGTATGTTAAAACTCTAAAACTCTTCCATGGAAAGAAGAAACAAAATACAAACAGCATCCAGAAACGCTGCTGCCTTCTGGTCCTGAGCTCATTTACAACAGACTGAGGTGAAGTGGAAAAGTGTGTCATGTGGTCTAATAGTAATGCATTATGAAATGAAAAATATGACAGATTGAACTGAACTGTTGAGCAGCTGAATTCCTACATCAAGCAAGAAAGGGAAAATGTTTCCTTTTCAAAACTACAGCAGTTCATCTCCTTATTTCCCAAACACCAACAAGGTGGTGATAGAAGAAGAGGTGATGCAACACAGTGGTAAATATGTCCCCATCCCAACTTTTTTGAAATTTGTTCCTGGCCACAAAATTCAAAATAAAATCTCTCAATTTTAGATGCAACCGATATTTTGTGCTAACATTTGTTGACATATTTAGTATACTTCAGAAGAGCAGAAAGTTTGGATGATGCTGAGCTACTGTGCTACAATATCTGCATTTGTAGGATTTGTAAACCTACAGAAAGAAATATTTTATTTATATGCAATCCTAATCCAGATGTTTCTAATCCCATTTTTTTATTTTATAAAATTTATATGCATCAGCAAATGTGAACACGAAATGTACAGAATGCTAGCATTGTCCCATAAGTCTTATAACAGTGCATCCCTAATCAATACCACATTTGTAAAATGTAAAAAACATAAAAAATTAAAATTGTAAATCAGTTTTAAATTAATTACATACTAAGTAAGGATATGTGGTTTGGAAAGTGTGTGTACATACTAAGTAATTAATTATATCAATGCATTTAAATCAAAACTCTAGATTCTAGATAGAATTAATGAAGTACTCACAATGTTCATCAGTGTAAGCAGATAGTTCTGTACATGCTCCTTTCCATGAAAGCGCACAACGGAATCGTCGACGCCAAGAAGCACCTCGATGCTGTATTTATCATCACCAGCATGTCTACGTTTCCTGACCGTGTGGTTGACTTGTTTGCCGATGCTGTCCAGCAACCCTGGCACATGAAGATCAGGCTCTGTAGTACAAAATGAAAAAGATTTTGAGTTTTCCAGCTAGTGAATCACTCAGAGAGAACACATCAACAGCTCTACAAACTGAACCAATGTACTATGAGCTTGTGACTGCTATTTTACAATTCAGTTATACAGTGCTTCCTCTCACGCAATAGAATATTCTAGAGAATACAAACTAGTATCCTAGTATAACCAGCGCTACTAATACCATATACTACATTGAAGCCTATAGGCAAATTAACATCAAATGTCATATGTGGACCACAACTAGTGATTGGTATTTTAAAATCCAATTACCCAATGCCTCTTCATACTATAGCAATCTCAACTGCAAAAACGTTGGGCCACAATGCAAAATGCGAATAGAAACAGTAAAAACAGATTTGTAAATCCACTTTGGCATGTAATAAAACAAAAACAGTACAAAGACACAACATTCAATGCTTTATCTTATCAACTTCACTGTTTTTTGTAAATAGATTCCCATTCTAAAATTGATGCATGCAACATATTCCCAACAAGTTGGGAAAGGGGGATTTTAAGACTAGGAATGCTGTGTCTACAAAAATTCTTAAGGTGATATAATCATGTCTGGGTAAAAAGGGAGCATCCAGCAAAGACCTAGTCCTCTTGGGGAGGGATGGGTTGAGGCTACCCTCTTTGCCAAAAAAAATGTGCCAGCAAATAACCAAAAAGTTTAATAACAGCATTTCTCAACAAGCAGCTACAATGATTTTAGGTATCCCCCCTTTCTGTTGTGCATAATATCACAAAGAGATTTACGGAATATGGTGAAACCTTTGTACTTGAATACCTTCAATGACCTTCAGTCCCTCAGATAGCATAGCATTAAAAACAGGCACGCTTCTGAGATGATATTACTGCATGGGCTTGGGACTACTTTGACAATAACATTAATATGCTGTGGTATAGGGTACCCTTACAAGTGGAAGAGGTAACTTGCGTCTGTGAAGACACGAGTGAAAGATATATACACTGTTAGAAATGGTAAATTAGTTGTTTTAAGGTTTAGCCGTGCACCTAGAAAGGAGACCGAGTGTGTGGATTCATTTCAACTTAGAAAAAAAGAATTTCAATGGATTATGGTACAATTATGCTCCCTGACTAAAGGTACTGAGACGTACCCTAGAGGGTACCACCTCAGTGACAAGAGGGGTACCGCCCCAGTGACAGTTCACTAATCCATGCTTTCTGTTTCTATCAGCATTTCACACTGTCTTTACCTTTTTGGAGCTCAGCTTTCAAAATTCATTATGCACCAAACACAAATTCTCCTTATGCCACGCTTGTAAACCTCTGACCACAGAACAATTTGATTTAATTACAGTTCTTCATGAAATGATTCAGTGCATAATGAAACTTCCATTTTATTATATTAGTCAGGATCCTTTTTAACAACTGAATACCAAAATGTGAGGAACTACTAGTGGAATATTGGCATTAAAGACAATATAACCAGCTTTTTTTAATTTTTAAATTTGATAGCATTAAAAGTCTCGTTAGGCCAAAAAATGAGCACATATCCATTGATAAACTATTTTTTTAAAATAGCACATATTATAATCAGTCCTAATTTGTTTACAGTTCTATATAGATTATTTTCAGATGTTCTAATTGTTCCTCTGGTGGTGGATTATCAACAGAATTCGGATCGAGGTTAGAACCAAGCTTAGAATTAAAATCTTTTAGGTTGTGGGTAGAGGTTAAGCTTAAGGTCAGACTGAGTAGAGCCTGTGGGATTAGGAAAGCATCGGGTATCAATAGACAAGTTACTAGATATGTTGAATGTCACTGCTAAGGTAAAATCTACAAAGCATCTATTGTTCACTATCCAAGTAATATGTTATGTAATATGTGATTCCAGCATTTCTAAATCAATGCAGTTGAATCACCACCTTCAGCTCAATGCATTACAATTCAACAATGTATATATACTCCTCTAGTTCACTGGTTCAGCCTATGCACCTCTGTCCTTCCCTGGTATGGACACTATGGTAAATACTGCAAGCGGCGTTTGCTCTGGGTTTGGCTCGGGTCTACAGTGCGGGGATTGTGAGGCACATTCCTTTGCCCCCATGTCCCGTCATGACACACGCATTCTTGTGCTGCCCAGTTCCCAGAAGGGTAAACATCGTTCCACTTCAAAAAATACAGGGCTTCCCCTCAGACTCCTTTAAGACTCAGAGCGTGTGTGCATGTCCCAGCTTGGTTAGCTTGACCCACAGTGGCTCTGCACCTCAGTCCCTTGGGGGTTTCTCCGCTGGGGAAACGGTGAAGCAAAGATAGCACACACGTGGCAAAGCTGCCCAGCCAGCCAGTATCGCTTCTAAAAAAACAACCACCAATGGTGACTGGCACGGGCAGAATGGTCACCAGTGGAAATCTACTGTGTACGAGCTGGACGCCTCTAGAGGAGTTGGGTTTCATCGTTACGTCAAAGCGACGCACACCAACACACAAGCGCTAATGGTTTTTTTCTGCTCTGCAACACAGAATGCGGCCGTTCATGAAAAACTGGTCAGCATTTGCAAAGTCTCTAAATGTGTGTGCGCTCACCACCAGCCAGTTAATCTTCTATTTTTGCCTCACTGTGGGGCATAAATCCAAGCTAATTCCTCCCTCCCACTACATTACAGAGATTGTATTTTGGAGGCAGGAGACTTTCTTGCAACTTGCATAAATACACAGGCCTAACATGTCAGGATGAAAAGGAGCCCAATCTAAACCAAGCATGCATTACATAAGCATTAGCTGTACAGAGCGGTATTATGCTTTTATCAAAGTACAATTCACCTTTGGCCATTTTTGTTTGGTGCTCACGTTTAGTTAAGGTATGAAGGTTAGGCCTGCTGTTATGAACACATTTTTCATGCTGCTTAATTCTTGTGAAGCTAAAGAGAGCTGACCGTGAACAATTTGTGAAACATTTGCTGAAACTTATTTATCACTTAACTTAAAATAAAAGCATGCTGAATTATTTACAGTATGCCAAGTGCCAAAATATGGGTCAGCAAAGAGAGTCCAAAAAAGGGGTGGGGGTGTGCTGCGTGACTGGATTTAATTTTGTTCGCCCTGCTTTTATTTACCTTTGGAAAATGGGGGTCGATCGGCTTCCCGCACATAAAACCCCAGATTAACAACCCTCTCTTTGAAGGCTAAAGGTGGGTCTTTTTCACTGCCTACTAGAATCAACAATTAAGATGGAACAGCATGCTAATAACTAACAGCATGGCGGGGGAGCCGAAAGATGCTGTAGGAGGCGGTTTACGTGGAACCTTTTTACACGTGGCACAGAAAAAATAAAGGCAGAAGCAGTGCTCTAAAGTGTCAGGAACTGCAGGAACACTTTATAAGCCTGCAAGAGTACCCTTGTAAATATAACAAGCTGAGCCAGCAAAGTGTAGACTTCAGGAGTTAAAGCGAAGCAAAGCAAGTTGTGGGTGAGGGACGATAAGTGCATGTTCTTTGCAAATATGCATTAATCCGAGGCTTTGGTTGTCTATCTTTTGGCATGGCCTAAAGTTTTCTTTTTTCACTTTGATTCACTTGGCCTACATAGAGATGCAATTTTCCCAATCAAACTTTAGTCTTTATTGTCAGGTTTATATGCCTGTTTTCAAACACAGGTTACAGATAAGACTGCAATAGGTAATCGATGTTGAGTTTCTAGCTTTGAAATGTGTTTAAAAAGAAAAAAGAAAAAACACTCACTCTTAGAGTTCTGGAGTTTCACTAGTGGGAGTGAATCGATAAAAATGGTACACTGTGAAAGAAATTCTTAGGCTTATTCTTCTGATTCTTCTTAGATTTCTGTTCTCAAACACAGGCCACAGACAATACTGCACTAGGTAATCAATGTTGAGTATCTAACATTAAAACGCATATTCTCTTAGAGCGCTGGAGGTTCACTGTCAAGAGTAAGTCAATGAAAGAGGTACAGTGTGAATGAAACACAGTCTTATTCTTTTGATTATGTCTAATAATACCAAATATCACATTGAAACCAATAGGCATATTTATATCCAATGCCACAGTGTCAATAGTTGGTCAAAAAGAACTTCTTCCCACACTGTAGAAAGAAGAATGAAGCAGAAACTTTCTTAATGCCACAGTCAGTGGCCTGATCCAGAGGCGTGGGTCAAACTGACTGTTAAATCATTTACGCATAACTCAAAAGGTTTTCAAAGCCTTTCATATTCAAGCACAAAGCCAGGGGTTGTCACTTTTTATAATGGAAGAAGATTTGCATGTTTGTCCACAGTGACAATGTCAACCTTCCCAGAGAGAGGGTGTTTTTCCTCAACTCTATTCAACCAGGCATATTTTCAGAGGCATGTTTTCTTCTCTCACCAGCACTTACACCATGTAAAAAATATACAATACAATATTCTGCACTTCTGTGCAATTTAGTTGGCAATTGAAGGACCTGACAGACTTTGCACATCACAGTGTGCATGCATGCAACTGGCCTGTGCTAGATAATACCTATAGGCACGAGAACTAAGAGAAATTAAATGAGACACAGCAGTAGGGCTGGAGACGTAATATAATGCAGTCAAAAATTATGTTGGTATTTCAAATTGAAGACAGTATTACAAAATTGTAACAGTGTCAAAATTCTGGTTTACATCTATCTAGTAAAAGGGCCAATAAACACACTACACCCATTCACATATTGAAGAATGGGAGCAGTTTGTAAGTTTTGCCTGAAAATATGCATAGCTAGAGACAGAAACATGTCCAACATGCATTCCCATCTAAAAATGAAGGACTCTCTGATCACTTCACAGATGCTGTCAACCTCCACTGGTTTCCACAGTGCCAGTTATGTTTTTCTTTTCTACCTGTTGCGCCGCTAAATCAAGACTAAGGAATACTTAATAAAAAACTTCACAAAAAAAATGTGTGAATTCATAAGCATGAACAAAGATATGTTTAAAAACTACAATAATGTGGGAAAAAGTATTCAGATACTATGCTAAAACATGCATACATGTAAATGTTAAACCAAGTTTAATCAAGACCTTAATATTTTAATACAAGAGATATTAAGTGGTCATATAGCATACACATCATATTCTCTAGAACATAAGAGGACATGAGGACAGGTCCTATCTAAAGTGGTAAATGATGTGCCAGAAATAAATCATGCTGTATAAACCACACAGGCAGTAGAGAACCTCTGTCAGACTTGCTCTTGGCTTTTCCTTGTGAGCTGACATGACACTTGGCTCCCCTTTCAAATGTCACTCATGTTGTAAATGATGTGACAGCTAAATCTCCGCAAAGCCACAGGGACCACCATCCAGTAATACTGGGGATATGAGAAGGCATCCTCCCATCCTGGCCTTTTGTTTATGTTCTATAATGAAGAGTCATCATGTTTGGCTGCCAGCCTTTCCTTGTGCCTCAAAAAAAGTGAAAGTGTGAGGCATCATAATTAATGTATAAAGCACAGACAAGCCCATGACAGCTGGGCAAAGTAATTTCCAAATGCTGCCCAAAGGTTCAGAAGGGTCTGGAGGGTGAAGGGCTATTTCATATCTCAATGGCAACGTAAATAAAGCCCGTGCAGCTTGTGTCGACTGTTTTCTCTCTTACGCCAGAGTCTGGGACGTACCCCAGGGAAAGACCTCCATAACCAACCAGATGTATCCCCTCCCACAGCGCGGCTGTGCTCACACACACAGACAGACAGACAAACAGAGGCGCGCACACACACAAAGGCATGGTGTTCTCCAGATTCTCTGTGCCGCAAAACAAAAACAGATGTGGCCACATTGACGGAAATGCTACAAAGTCTTAATATTGAGCTTTGTCTAAGGGAAGCCAGGTGCACTGCAAGAAGAAAAAGCTTTTGCTAAAAAGCAAACAAAACCTTACTGCAACCCCAGCAAAGTGCTTTAGGATATTTAGCATTAGAGGAATCTGGTTCTGATATCCCGGGAGGATGTGAAATTTCTTATGCTTTGCAAACGACACAGATACTCACATCAAAAGAAAGTCCAAAAGTCCAGAGGAAATCCTGGTCCCTGGGAAACCCAAGGACACTTTGTGAGCAAGACTAGTGATGATTTCACTGACGTAAAAAAGGCCTGCAACCACTAAAATGTCTTCGAATGTCCTGAAATAATTGTCATCTCCAGATATCACTGAAGAAGCCTTTAAAATGTCCTTAAATGATCTGGAATTTTTCAAAGACAGAGGTATACATGTGCTTTAAGCAGATGAATGCTGTAAAATTGGATGGTGAAGCTAAGACCTGGATATTTCTACTGACATGAATAAGATGCACAAGTGTAAAACCAAGCTACCAATGACTAATGCAAAGGTTTCTTGACAAAATGAAACACCGAAGTATAAAAATATTCCAAGCTTTCACACATTACACATTTGGTGAGTGATCGCCACAGTCGCCAGGTCCAGTCTCCCTTGAATTCCAACTAATGAACAATCTGCAGAATAGAATAAGCAGAATGTGAATGACATCATCCTCTGGACTAAGAATGCTAGGAATGCCTCCTTTTTTGCCAGAGTGTCTAATACTGGCAGCCCTTGCACAGAAAGTGAAGAAGAAGGGTATTGTGGGATGGTAATAAAGCACTTCCTATTTCACTGCCAGATGGCATGGCTGAGGGGTGATTCAATGGAACGAATGCTCACAGTTTAACTGACCAGCTCTGATACACTCAAGTGATGTAAATCGCTCCCAAGGTTGTCTCGATTTTTCGAGCCAGGACTACGAGGATAATTATAACAAGGTTTCGTGGAAAGAATTCATCAGGCAGGACCTCAACTACTATGCTTTAACTTTGAGAAGGAATATGGAAAGAACAGTGCCTCCGCGATTCATGATTGATGGTTCACGCTCAATTAATTTCACAAACTCTCCTTAGATAATGCCAATGCAACCAAAGTTGCAGGAAATTTTCCCTTGCAGATTTGCAAAGTGAAAGTTTGCATACAAAGCTGGTTTGGGAAAAAAACTGGTTTGCATACTTTATAATCCCTCTGCACTATCCTGACAGCAAGTGAATGCTTGGCCAAAGCAACTCTGACCAGTGTTTCCAATTAAAATCTGGGAATCTGTGCAACAAATTCAAGCTCATCCTCCATGAGGGAACAAGATCTTCATTCACCCGAATGTTAATCCTCAAACCAGCCGTTTATCTGAACCAACAATGTGGTTAATCTTAATGAACTGGAGAGAGAATGCAGCATGGTTGGATGACTCATAGTCCACTTGTGGATTAGAAAAATCTATATTTCTTCTCAAAATGAGGCCTTGATAGAACAACAGAAGCAAGAAAAGGGTTTTCTTTCCTGACTGATGGATCAGTCATCAGTCATGATGCATAAGAAGGCCAATATGGAAACGAGACACCAGGGATCTTGCACTCTTCACACAGTCCTGAATACATACAGATCAAGCCATGATGGCTCAAAAGTGAAAACATACCCTTAGCTAAAATGTTAAGTAATGCATTGTATCCACTCCTGTCTTTTGAGACATTGTTAAACATACCTCAAGAGGCCTGTCATTTAATTTTCCTTGAGAGTAAGAAAATACTGTAAGGTATTACCAACAATTTATCAGTCTCAGGATAGCTTTGCCAAGGTGTGCTCCAGGGAAAACTAAAGTCTACGCTGTCACACTTATTCAGACAGTACTTGGTAAAAAGAACATGGAATGCTTTATCTATAGTCATTTGCAAGCAATTCCTTCAAAGATTCTCGAAGAAAATATTAAGTTCTTTTTTTTTTATCAACGATAGATTTGAATGGTTACTGTTTCCCATGGACATTAATTGTCCTTGTTACCAAACTATCCTTTTCTTCTTCTGTTTAGAGGAAACTTCAATGGAAACTTCAATAAACACCAGAAACAGTAATGGTGCAGCTGATAGCACAGCTGAAGGTTTATTGATGCTCATAAAACTCAACTGTTTTTTGAAATTTCCCTCTCATCTTTTTGTGTACACCACATAAAGCTCACAGTGTCTTCCTTTTCCTGCCGGAACTGCCACTGGGACATATTCATCTTCATGTGTCAGCAACTGGTTACAATATGCTAATGAGGGATGGGAAAGTAGCCAGCCTTCTTTATTCCATTGAATAAAGAGCACTTCAAAGATCTTTATGCCTAACGCGGTAAAATCATTACGTTGAGTCCCTTTGACAGCACATCGGAGGAGGAGGGAACTTTCAAACTGCCCTTAAGAAGATGTCATTACTCACAGTCAAGTCCCTTGCCATCACAATGGCCTACTTCCTAGTGGGGGCCATTACTCTGTCATTCCCTAATGTATCAGAAAGGTTGATTGTCCGTAGTTGCCAAGTTGTCGCTAAGTGGATTCCAGGGCAATAGGATTCCAAAGGAGAACAGATGCTCCTAGCCGATGACCTCTGTGTGGCCCCCACTACACCTGTAATGTCGAGGCCAGCCCCAACCATTAAGGAACAATGAAGGCTTACAGTGAATGAAAGCTAGTTAGCATGGCAATGTTGTGTCCTGTTAATTGTTAGCCACATTAGTCCTGACTGGTTAAGCTATCCTTTGACTCTTTTTTACCACCCCTTTAGAAGCAGTGCATCTAAACAATGCTAATATTAGCACTGGTTGGTTAAACGATCCCTGAAACCTTTCTAGGCTAAAGTCCACTCCAACCTGATGCAACATCAGTGTCTTTGGAACACCCGTCCAAGCACTGTCCGGCGAGGAAGAAACACATTATAGATGTAATGCATAACACTGATAACCAGCTTATTGCCAACCAATGTCTTAGCTTTCACTTTTAATCTGCCTTTTCTTCTTTTCTCTGTTTTATCTCCCCTCTCTGCCCCTCCCTGACCATTCTTTTGGAGCCTGCCATTTCTGACTCCACTCACCTGCTCTTTCTAAAAGGATTATATGTTAAGGCAACTGTTTCCATTTTCTTTACTTGTTGTCAGCCTTGAATATTTCTTATTCTTGCCAGCTCACCAAATTCCTCTGAGCTCAGGAGCGCAGGCACAGCCTAACATAGCTGTGTGACAAATATAAATCAATTTTTCTAAGATGCCTTTGTGGCTGGGAACAAAGGCCATTGACCACTACAGCTGTGTGCTTCCCTGACCATGCCAGACAAAAACTCTCAGAGGTGGCAACCTGTATCTGTGAACCTCTCGCACTCTGTCTCAACCACTTTGCTGATGTAAAATCTATCATCCTCCTCCTGCTTAGAGGTCCTTGGTGACTGCAGCATTTTAAAACCGCTATTTCTAGCAGTGTGAGCAGCCGAGTCTTTGCTGCAATTATGTGCTATTGTTATTCTCTCTTGTTAACTGAACCTGCTCAGCTGGTCTAGACAATCTGCCAATCTGCAGAACCTGTAACAAATCAGCACTCGTGTAAGCAGACAAGGTGCTGTGGAAGGCAAGGCACTTATCTAAATGCAAGGTCTGCAATTTACACTGAATAGGGTCTGTCAGAGTGCTAATTCGCTGCCATGCTGGGCCTTCTGCCTTTTTGGATGGATAAGGCATTGCCCGTGGTGAGAAACTCTATCTTGTTTATGTTGGCAATTTATGATTTTTTATTGCTGGGCAGAACTCAGCAAATCTGTTACAAAAACAGTAACTGACATTTCATCTAGGAACCTCACTGTAATCTACTGGTCACAGTTGTAACATTACATTGTCCAGTTTAAACCCCCTAGGTCCAAATGCCTTTTCTCTCGCTAGCGGCTTCATGAACAGTACAGTGTTGTTGTGCAGAAAGTAAAACTATTCTTTATATTTTTGCCACGTTTCTGTAATCTTTGGACATTAGAATGAACAGAAAAGGTCAGAAATGCGAATTCAAACATATATAATGCAAAACCACCGTATTCTTCATGTGACCATTTTATTTTGAATTTAGGGCAAAAATATCCAGTTGGGGAACAGTAGTGTTGTTCATTATAGTTTTGGCTAAGTCAAAGAATATGTGTTTACTTCTTAAGCTATCTTAAGCTTACTTTTATCTCCCATTAAATGTCTCTGACATATTCTGGGACAATGTGCATGTCATGATTGGGTCCTCCCACTCCCATGTACTTTTGTTTACTTTCTTTCCGTTGGACTGTATCGACCATGACCCTAGATTTGCCCTTAATAAAAGTCGCTTATCTCAGCACGTGTCCACCTCCTCGCTCCCCGTTACAGTGCAGTTTGTGGCTGTCACAACAGCTTGGCTGAAAGTTTAGCAAGAACACTAATATTATGAGTGCAGTGCTTCAAAGGACATAAGAAAAGGTTCTTAATCAATGCTTGCTGACAAAGTCCAGTTGTTACTGCTAAAATACGTGCCTATAAAATATTACCAGATGAACATCTGCCAGGTAAACATTATTGGTTCCTGTTGCTAGCAGAAAGCTAAGCAGCTAACAGGCCAGAATTAAAGATGATTCGTTCAAGCATTCACAAAGGAAATACTTAAAAATGCAAAGTAAAGAAAATGCCAAAGATGAGCTAGAATGTCTTTATTTAAACTAGAGCTGAAATCAAGTCCAAAATAATGCATAGCAAACCCCGCTAACTGTCCTAACATACCATATTAGTGGCATTATCACATCGCTGGTTTTAAAAAAACACTTTAGCGAATTAACATATTGTTAAATGGGGAAATGCTTTGTAATAGCACTGCTTCATGCTTTTATGCCTGTACCTGAAATGAAATAACTTTATCATAGACTACATAGACCATAAACAGAATCCTCTAAAGCCTCTCTCATGCAGGTTTCTGTTGGCAGGCCGTGCGAACATAATAATGCACACAAGCAATCAGGCATGCCCCAAATAAAGATGATAATATTTTTATTTATTTCTATATATCTATTATATTATTCAATATATTTAACACATCTGTCACGTTTGTACTGATACAGAATGCAGGATGCATACTGGAAAAAACAGCATGAAAAGCACACATTGACTTTAGTGACTATGGGGAGCATTTAGACACAATTATTCACACCAAGTGATCTGTGTTTGTAGAATATGACTTTGAAGAGGAATAATGTTTTAGCTGATTATTATCACTCTCCCTTGTGTAATCCCCTCAGTGCTGTTTGTTTATAGAAGAGTTCAACATCACAGGGAGCGTTTGACTGAATAACACAGCATGGCTGAGATTATTTATAATAAGGGAGGGGTGGCCGTACTGCTCTGTTCATTACTATCTGGAACACAGAGTGAAAAAGTATTGATTGTGTTCAGACCCAGCTCACAAACTTGCTGATCTAAACACTGGGGATTATATGGTCCATAAGAGGAATTTAATATATGGAGCCGCACTGGGTAAACCTTTCCACGCCTTGCAATAACATTTCTCTCCCAGAGAACTTCTGAAGAGCTCACTGGCAAAAACAGATCTCCATTTTATTGAATATTCATAAATCATGATTTTTTTGTTGTGGATTTCAGGTAATACCAAACTGCAAATGGTTCTGATTGAGCAAAAATAACAAAATACATGTAACATCCCAAATTAAACTTGAGCTAAAGTTTATTTCAATTTTGTTTTTTGGCAAAGGAGATAACTCCAAAGGTCATTTCATGTTTCAGAGTTAAACAAAGCCGTTTAATGGCTACAAGTGCAGCATTTTATATTCTTTACCATAAAATACACAGGTAAATCCCTGACAATTGCAACAAAAACAGCCCAATAATAGGCAACATTAAACTATAAGATCATAAGTTGGAATCTTAATTGGCTCACTGCTAGCTATGTAACGCACTATGTGAGTTAAGAAATTTTGGCTTGTAGACCCAAATATTGCAATATATGTCCAGTATAGAATTACACACACATGGCTGAACCCAAAGTGGTTATTTGTCAGATGTACTTTGTAGACATACTGTTTAGATGCAATAGCATCATGTGTTAAGAATAGAACATCATATCTTGTTTATCAGGATGGCATTTATCATTTTTCACAAATTAACTCTTCATTTCTATGCCCTGTCTTCAGCCTGGAGGTTATCTGTTCTGCTCTTTCAAACACTGGTTAAAAATGTACTAGAGCTGTCAAATGTAACATGTTAATAACCCATTATTAATTTCTTTTAACATTGTTAATGTATTTTTCATGCCTGATCAGTTAAATCACCGAATAGTAGTCGAGGCTGAAGCCCAGCTGCATGTATGTTCTATGCTGCTGTTAAAGAACTTGCAATTGTAGCTTTCTCATTCAAATACAGATTTTAAAATGGCTTTTAAAAAATATCTACAGCACCTTCGTCAGACTATGCTAGAAAGTGTTATAAATCAACGGTCAGTAAACTAACCAAAACAATAGAAAAGTGCACGGATAAAGTAACCCTTGAAAACCACCATGTCTTGTCCAACTGTAAGAATCCATGAGCTGTACAATCAAGAGAAAAAACGAGTGCTGCAATCACAACTGCAATCGAGTTGACAGTGAAGATCATTCTACTGGAATGGAGTCTTTTAGGGCTTTTAATTGATTTGGACTTTAGACTGAAATACTTTTGCTTTAAGTGACAGTATGCCTTAATTATGGTTATTGTATTAAGATAAATGATTGAACATTGCATTTTGTCACTACTAAAACTACCAAAACACTACCAAATGTTTCCATAGTGACTGTTTCAGTAGTGACAATTTAAGCTCAGTCATTTTAGCTTATTAACTGCTCATCACGCAGCCAGGATGGACAGGGACGCAGTTTAATTTCTCACTCTAAAATGCAAGGGTGCGACTAAAGTTGGACTAAAATACTTTGTGTTTTGTTAGTGACATGAAAACATGGGACAACAATTTTTTTATTTAAAAATCAAACATTTGATGAATCAAAATCTTTCAACTGTAAAAAAAAAAAGCCAAGAAGATTTGATGAAACCATTTTAAGGATTCACAAATTTAGGGGTTAAGGTTTGGGACAGACACCTCTCAACAGACAGTACCCTATAAATTATGATTTTGTACATTTTTAGCTTATCATCTCAATGCCTTGGGCTTAAAGAGTTAAAACATGATCCTTGTAAATATCTATGGTATGAACTGCAGTTTGAACTAATTTGGTAGAATGGTCTATATCGCTGTTGTCGGAAGAAAATCTCGTATCTCCATTTTTTATTTTTTTCGGTTTTTGACATAGTCTGAAAACACCTGTTGCCCTTTATATTGTGCGTAAATTTCATGATGAATGGACCAAAATAAATGACCTAAAATGACTTGGAAAAATGTCTGGTTCCATTGACCAAGAAAGTAAAGCATGTTTTTTCCTTCTCCTGTAAAGTTATCATATTGGAGATACGAGGTTTTTTTCTGACAGCAGCAATGTATTACTTATATACTTATATTTTATATAATTTATCATCGGCGGTCACTCGTAGTCGAGTATGACTGTCCTCCTTCTTAGTCCTTGTGGGTCTTTAGATGGGCATAGAGGCCAATTCTGGACCCGATTATTCTTGTACAATATGGACAAGGGAATGTAGCAGTAGTAGAATTGGGTCTGGCCTGCTTGGACGTTAATCTCTCCTTTCTGAGTCTGCGTTTGACTTGGGCAGCCTGGCAGAGGTCAACGTTATACAGCGCAGCACCCTTTTGGACAAGATTTCTCCAGCCCAACCTGTCTTTTGCGGCATCTTCCCATCTTCCCTATATAATATAAAAGTGCAATTTAACTGTATTAACTACAACCCCAGTTCCAATGAAGTTGGGACATTGTGTAAAACATAAATAAAAACAGAATACAATGATTTGCAAATCCTTTTCAACCTATATTCAACTGAATACACTACAAAGACAAGATATTTAATGTTCAAACGGATAAACTTTATTGTTTTTTGCAAATATTCACTCATTTTGAATTTGATGGCTGCAACATGTTCCAAAGAAGTTGGGACAGGGGCGTGTTTACCACTGTGTTACATCACCTTTACTTTAACAACACTCAATAAGTGTTTGGGAACTGAAGACACTAATTGTTGAAGCTTTGTAGGTGGAATTCTTTCCCATTCTTGCTTGATGTACAACTTCAGTTGCTCAACAGTCCGGGGTCTCTGTTGTCATATTTTGCGCTTCATAATGTGCCACACATTTTCAATGGGAGACAGGTCTGGACTGCAGGCAGGCCAGTCTAGTACCCGCACTCTTTCACTATGCAGCCACGCTGTTGTAACACGTGCAGAATGTGGCTTGGCATTGTCTTGCTGAAATAAGCAGGACGTCCCTGAAAAAGACGTTGCTTGGATGGCAGCATATGTTGCTCCAAAACCTGTATGTACCTTTCAGCATTAATGGTGCTTTCACAGATGTGCAAGTTACCCATGCCATGGGCACTGATACACCCCCCATACCTTCAGAGATGCTGGCTTTTGAACTTTGCACTGATAACAATCCGGACAGTCCTTTTCCTCTTTGGCCCGGAGGACACGACGTCCATGATTTCCAAAAACAATTTGACTCATCAGACCACAGGACACTTTTCCACTTTGAATCAGTCCATCTCAGATGAGCTCGGGCCCAGAGAAGCCGGCGGCGTTTCTGTGTGTTGTTGATATATGGCTTTCGCGAGTTTTAACTTGCACTTGTAGATGGAGTGATGAACTGTGTTCACTGACAGTGGTTTTCTAAAGTGTTCCTGAGCCCATGTGGGAATATCCATTACAGAATGATGTCGGTTTTTAACGCAGTGACGCCTGAGAGATCAAAGGTCACAGGCATTCAATGTTGGTTTTCTGCCTTGCTGTTTACTTGCAGAGATTCCTCCAGATTCTCTGAATCTTTTGAATATATTATGGACTGTAGATGATGAAATCCCTAAATTCCTTGCAATTGCACATTGAGAAACGTTGTTCTTAAACTGTTGGACTGTTTGCTCACGCAGTTGCTCACAAAGTGGTGAACCTCGCCCCATCCATGCTTGTGAATGACTGAGCCTTTCAGGGATGCTCCCTTTATACCCAATCACGACACTCACCTGTTTCCAATTAACCTGTTCACCTGTGGAATGTTCCAAACAGGTGTTTTTTGAGCATTCCTCAACTTTCCCAGTCTTTTGTTGCCCCCTGTCCCAACTTCTTTGGAATGTGTTGCAGGCATCAAATTCAAAATGAGTGAATATTTGCAAAAAACAATAAAGTTTATCCATTTGAACATTAAATATCTTGTCTTTGTAGTGTATTCAATTGAATATAGGTTGAAAAGGATTTGCAAATCATCGTATTCTATTTTTATTTGTTTTACACAACGTCCCAACTTCATTGGAATTGGGGTTGTCCATAAAATAATGTGATTAATCAAGGTGAACTATTTTAATCATTTGACTGTCCTTTCTGCTATCTTTCTGTTTCAGGTGGCATGTTCCTTTAAGGAACTAGAGAGCCTGCTTCAGGCTGGAAGGTGAGGAGAGGCCCTGACCTGACCTTCATGGAAGGTGTTTAAATAACAGAGTTGGGAACAGCAGACAGCAGCATCTCTGAGAGCCTCCTTCACTAGTGTGCTGACTTACTGTACTTACTCAACCTGCTACTGAGAGCCAAGGCCAACACAATGTCACAACCCACTCAATGGACACATTCTGCTGGGCTAAAATGGGCAAGTTGTTCAAATAAGTCCATGTTGAGGTTTCTGCCCTACATACAGTATGAATTGGACGTAATTACTCCTTAAATCATCTTTTGTACACGAATCCCATGGGGATGGTGTAATGCAATGCATTACATTGGCACAAATGGCTATGACTAACCAACCTGCAGGACAGTGTATTGTTCACGAATATGCACCACCATGCCTAATTGGCCAGGGACTGCTGATCTGGATCCAGTGGCTGAATCAAGCTGTGTGTCTGCTTCTTTAATGGGATTGAAAAGGAAGAAAAATAGATCCGGAAGTTAGACACTGTGGCTTCAGTAGGGGAGGCTATATGCAGGGTCTACTGGACTGGAAGAGAACCCTTTTCCCCAGGCTGTCACATATGAGCTGGGATTTCCAAGCAACCAGGACAGAGCGGGTAATCATTTCTCACTCCAGTATGCTTCCCACCTGGAACAATGGCACGCTGTCACATTGCTATGGCAACTGGAACAACCACACAAGCACTCTCCCTTTAGAGGTGAATGAATGAGAGGAAATCTTAAAAACAGTTGTGGAGCGAGAAAGCCTTGAGCTTTCCAATGTAATTATAGAATTATTCTGAAAACAACAATAAAAATGACGCTCACAAAGAGGAAGTGCTGTTGAGATGTTCAGATGCTGCACCGAAAAGAATTCCACCTACAGTCCCGATGAGGATGAGATAAGAATGTGGTGACTCCTCTACAAAGGCCTTCTATATACCTTCACATTCTTGAGTATTTTATCATTTGTAGCTAATAGGAGGCATTGATCCCTTATGTACAAAGAGTGCATGTTTTTCGCACTTGAATCAAATGCACCAGCCAAATCAG
Source organism: Pygocentrus nattereri (assembly GCF_015220715.1). Taxonomy (NCBI): domain Eukaryota; kingdom Metazoa; phylum Chordata; class Actinopteri; order Characiformes; family Serrasalmidae; genus Pygocentrus; species Pygocentrus nattereri. The sequence continues at coordinate 19,643,849 of NC_051230.1, read as the reverse complement.
TAGTCATTTAATTACTTTCCAGCATTCAAAACATAAAGATTTTTCAGCAGGTTGAGCAAGGGCGTTGATTATGAGGAATCTCAAGAGGCTGGATTTAGGTGGAAGTATTGTTCGCCCAGTTGAATGCAGGTAATAACACAAAGTCCTTGAAGAACAGATTGCTTGGCAAAAGGGTCAGCAGTACAGATTGATATGACCTGGGAAGCTGGAATCCACATGGGTATAGGTACCTTGATTGCACCTGATTGTGAAACCGCAATGTGAAAGCTGAGCAGAAACATGATGTGCAAAAGGGGCCAACAAGAACAGCACAGAGGGTTTAATGTAACTCTGTCAAATATACAAGCAAACAGTGGTTTTAATCATTGGTAGAGATCATTGTTTGCCCCGTGGAAGGGTGAGAGGAAGCCAAGCTGACAAGCAATTTAAAGGTAAGGTGAAGAAACAATGAAGACCTGAACAAGCAATGGGATGAAATTCCAAAGCAGAAAGCCAGAAGGCTTGGTAAATGAGCTAGATGCAGGACAGGCCTGACCTCCACAGTCCTTGGTTAAACATTACTCTATGGACAAAAAAGAAGAAAGCATGCAGAAGCACATACCAAGAGGTTGGTAGTCCACAGAGACATCCGAAGGAGCTTGAAATAGAGCCGATCTTCTGTAGACCACATGAACTCGCCCGTTCTCCTCATTCTCCTGTGTGCCACGCTCCAGAGGTTCGATGATATATTCATCAGAGTCAGTACGGATCATGCCAGCCTTGGGAGAAGAAAACAAGACCAATAGTTTTTATACAGGTATGAGCTATATGCAGATATACAGCCAGACAATCTTCCCTCTATTTTTCATATTTAATCAGACTCCTGGACAAAGGGTTTTTTTTTTTATCACTATATTTTATCATTTATATTTTTACCAGGAAGTCCAACAATGTCTGTCTTTCCAAAAGTGAGACAGAGGCGAGGCCCTTATCAAAACTAGGAATGTGCATTTAGACAAATTTCAACATTCAGAGGCTTATTAGTTTAGGCGTTTAGCTCTGGTGTAGGCTGGTGGTGTCAAAAAAAAAATCAGTAGCACATTAAGGTGAGCACAGTGTCATATACATTCTTATTCACAAATACCTCAATTAATACTCCTGTTAAAGCAAAATAACAGCGTTTCACTGAACACTTGTGTATGAAATGGAACAAGTACCCAAATAGTCAATTAAGTATTAGAATACTGGCAACTTGAATGGTTAACTGAGTACCTGTGCACATCCCTAGTCAAATCAACCTGGCATGTTAAAAACTCTGGCATGTAAAGCACTGCTAATTGCCACAATAAGCTCAGTAGTTTCTGCTTTAAGCAATTTAACTTGCATGCATATATTGCTGTCCACATATATTGCTGATGTTCTCCTTAATTTCTTAATTAAGGCCACTGGGGCAGTCGTGGGCTGGATACCCAGGGCCGACAGTCCATGACTGAGGTGTCCTTGAGCAAGACACCTAACCCCCAACTGCTCCCCGGGCGCCATGGATAGGGCTGCCCACCGCTCTGGGCAAGTGTGTGCTCACTGCCCCCTAGTGTGTGTGTTCACTAGTGTGTATGTGGTGTTTCACTTCATGGATGGGTTAAATGCGGAGGTGGAATTTCCCCGGTTGTGGGATCAAAAAAGTATCACTTATTTTTCTTATCTTATTACTTCCTAAAAAAAGAGCTGATGCACTCTCTCTAATGCTCTCTCTCCCTTTCTCTCTCTCTCTCTCTCTCTCTCTCTCTCTCTCTAGACTCTCTATTTCTCTCTCTATCTCTGTCTATCACACTCTCTCTCTCTCTCTCTCTCTCTCTCTCTCTCTCTCTCTCTCTCTCCCTCTCTTTCTGTCTCTTTCTCTCTCTCCCTCTCCCCATCTCTCTTATTACCGATACAGGTCAGTGGACATTACAACTAACATGCAGAAACTTTCAAACTAGGGCTGGGCTGATTCAACAAGCTGTTTAAGGTACTGTGACTTTAACAATGATATATGTAAATGAGCTCTGTTCTGATTGACCGCTCTGTATCGTGGCTTATCCAAAAAGCACCCAGAGCAGAAACACCTCTTAGAACACCAATGTGAATGGGCAGGGCTAAACTGCTGGAGGCTGAAGGCTGAATAGGTGGATGTATATAATTCAGCTGGTCTTCTGACATCACAGAGACAATGAATTCAAAATAGGCCATTTATGCAGATGAATTAATTTACATATATATGTAAATGTACGGAGGAGTGAACGGTAGTTTGTATTATTTTTAAAGAGTTATTAAAAAGTTTAATGTTATCAATTAAAATGTATTTTAAAATATAATACTACATTTTCTCATCATTTCCAAATGTATACTGTTTGGAAGCTCTGCATACTTTATTTTTAACTGTTCCAATGTTCGGTTTTAGTATTTCATTAAACATCATGTTCACTTAATGTTCATTTTATGTAGAAATTGTGTTGCTATAAATTTTCACACTATTTAAACTTCAAATTTATGGCCCATAAATATCAGCCCAATATATAAGTGTCCTTGTCTACTGATAATCAGTATCACCAGGGGTCCACATATCAGTCAACCTCTATTCCAAACATTCTTGTTGGCAAGATTTAGATTACGCACTTTAATGTCTTCAACTACTGGAAGCTAAATGTTTTTTTGTTCATTTTTCTTCAACAAAGTTTTGCTTATATTTAAACTATGAACCAGTACAGTACAGATCTTGTTTCAATGTAATGTTTGGAGGGAAATGCACAGTTAAATCCTTAAAATCCTAGGTTTATTACATACTGCTGCTTAATATTCAGTAAGTACAAGGATTTTAAAGCAAACAGAGTGGTTCTTATGTTACAGAAGTGTGTAATAAAACCCTGGCCATTTAAGAGGTTAAAATTCTTGAACCGACCAGCAGAATATTGGCCAATCAGGAACTGTTTTTTTTTTTCAAGAGTATCTATGTAGATATAGCCATGCCCTTCTATTCATTAGAACTTTAAGAGCTGAAGAGAAGCCTTAATGCATTAGATTAACCATTACCATAATTACAAACTAACAGTGGAATCAATCAATCACACTTTTATAATACATGGGGACCAATTATGTGAGACAAAACATCAGTCTAGGCCTTCTGAGAGCCCCTGATACATGAATGACTGTGAATATGTGCAGCAGCCTAATAAATGGATTGTTAGAAATGGAAAACAGTGGTGGCAGCTCAAGGACCTGCGAAACTGCTACAAGGCAAAATAAAAGATGGAATGTCTTTAAGAAGCTTTAAATGTCTGTTTATGCTAGAATTCCCAAAATGTTCATGCAAATTACGAGCTTAGCACTAATAAACTACTGAAATCCCATAGGGAAGCTAGCAGAAGTTAGCATTATCCTAGAGGTGAGTTTTCCCCTTATTTTGACCATGTTTTGACATTTACGGACGGAATTAAAGGTTTACTTTTAATAGTCAGGGCTCACTACTGTAACATAGCAACAATGAACAAGGTGGCTGGTTACATAATGAATTGAATGTATTTACGTTTCACTTGAATTCAGGATCAACAGTCTTGAGTCTGAACTTCTGACACTGTTGCAATGTAAAAAAACAAGACTGTTGGCATAACAACATTTTTTCAAATTAAATATGTCCTCTTCTACTTACAAACACATGTATATTACTAGCAAGTGTAAAATCTATACTTTTTATAAATTATTTCTATGCTTGTTTCAATGAACTATGAGAGAACATAATAAAACTACACCACACCAGTGATACCCGCAAACTTCAAAAGTTTAAATGGTGAGAAAGGCTTGCAAAAATCAAGTAATATAAGTGAGAATAACCCATTTATTTCCTGACATGCAGATAAAGAATAAGCACACAACAGAGGATCAAGCCTTTGAAGGCTGTCTCTATCCTTTAAGGACTAAACAATTCATTATTCTTTCAGATTATTGTTCTTATTTCATCAGACACAAGAAACAGTTCTGCAAAAAATGCAGTTAACATGCAAAATTTTTACGGCATGATCTTATAAACAAAAATTTTATGTGCAATTGAACAAATAAATTAGATTAGATTAAGCTTTATTAATAAAGGCTGTTACTGGCGGTAATTATTTCAACACATTCATGTTTGTAGTGTATATGGAAATTAATATGATGTGTGTATGCGAGAATAAAAAGAGTCGAGAGAGAGTCAAGCCATATCACGAATATTGTCGCTGTCCAAAGAAAAACATACACTCACCGGCCACTTTATTAGGTACAGTTGCTTGGTAACACAAATAGCTAATCAGCCAAACACATAGCCACAACTCAGTGCATTTAGGCATGTAGAGGTGGTCAAGACAACTTGCTGAAGTGCAGACCGAGCATCAAAATGAAGAAAGGGGATTTCAGTGAATTTGGTCACTGAACGTGGCAACAACGTGGCATGGTTGTTGGTGCCAGACGGGCTGGTCTGAGTATTTCAGAAACTGCTGATCTACTGGGATTTTCACGCACAACCATCTCTAGGGTTTACAGAGAAAATATCCAGTGAGCGGCAGTTGTGTGGATGAAAACACCTTGTGAGAGGTCAGAGGAGAATGGGCAGACTGGTTCCAGATGATAGAAAGGCACCAGTAACTCAAATAACCAACCAAAATCTCTGAGGAACGTTTCCAACACCTTGTTGAAAGTGTACCATGAAGAATTAAGGCAGTTCTGAAGGCAAAAGGGGATCCAACCTTTAACTAGCAAGGTGTACCTAATAAAGTGGCCGGTGAGTGTATAAAGAAAGTCCAAAAAAGTAACTTTACAGGAGAGGGCAAAAACACTCTTTACTTTCAATGTAAGTTAATGGAAAACTATTTAATTCCAAGCATTTTTGAGCATTTCTATTGGTCCAATCATCATGAAATTTTTACACAATGTAAAGGACAGTTGCTGAGCACAAATGATGCAGAAAAGTAAAAATCGCAAAAAATGGAAATTTTTTCATTTCACAGCGATGATATATTTTCATCAATAAAGCTAAAGCGGCCATTCATGGACAGATCAGTGTGATATGTGAATGTGCACAAATTAAACTGAAGGCTTTATCTCGTCATACAAAGCAAATCAAATCCTTGAATGATCTGTGACTAGTGTGCAAGCTGCATTATTATGAAGCTGAATGAGAGGAAAACTGTGTTGGTTTATTTCTCATATGCTGCAAGTGCCCTTCAGAAGAGAAGTGTCTCTTTGTTAGCAGATGTAATGAAAAGTCTGCATGAATCCATTTGTCTGGCACATGTAAGCACATGCATCACACTTATGTGCATATCACCAAACAATGGCACTGAATGGAAAGGGCTAAAAAGAGAAAACGAAAAGAACTGCAGAGGGAAATTCAGTTTCTGCTTCCTATTCAAGCTACACTTGCGTCAGAACCAAAGAATTTAATCCAAGCTATTTTTTCAATTGAAGCTTCAGATTTGTCTTGCCCTTAACCATTTAAACAGCCAAGGCCATCGATAGACCCACAGTTTTACTTCTATAACCTACGAATAGCCCAGCCAGTTTACATTGAAGTCCCTATAGTTACTGAATAAGAGCATTAGTATGTAATAAACCTGGGATTTTAAATGATTAACTTTCCTCAATTCAAAATCAATCAGCCATGTGCGTCATTACTCTGAATTTATACAAATAAGTCCAAACAGAAGCAGTCTAATTCAATATTAACCTCTAAAGGTTGCAGTGATAAAAACAGCATGGTGTAATTTAATATTAATGATCATTAATCTCACTTATATCACATTAAAGACGTAATATATAGAAATATAGAAATTCTGTGTTCTACCCTTTCAATCCATACCATCTTTATTAAGAAAGAGAAGGCTGTGATGAAGGCAAGTTTTCTTATGATTTTAAATAGAAATTTTAAACCAAAATTAGTTTAAAGTTATTGTCTGTACAGTCTTGTACTGCTGAAACAGAAACAGTCTGGATTACAATTACATGGGGTCCTGGGGTAAATTCCTCTTTTACAGGTGCTCCTGTGTGATTTTATTGCCATCCGTATTAGCATGTCTGTTTTGCTCTCCTGGCTCTTGAAAAAATTACAGGCTGAATTACCTAATCAGCGCTCTGATCATTTTAGTCCCATCCTGATGCACATATACATGGTTTTACAGGCACATCTCAGCTGGTGTTGGAAAAAAAGATGTCTGATCGCTGCTACTTGCTGTATTTGGTTTCCTAACGTGCATAAGATACTAAACTCCTCCAGATATTAAACACTTTCCAAACTGTGAAATGAAAAAAGAATGCTTATGAAGAATCACTCAACCATTTATTTAGTCTGGGTGGTAAAATGCTGACTCTATATGCTATCTTGGACAGCGTTATCAGGAGGAGAAAGAAAATAAAATCAATGGGAAAAGCGAGACCCAGAGGCTTATCAAAGGTTGTCCCTTCAATGAGCCTGCAGGATCTTGATTTTCACATATAACTGCATCATCTTAACGTATACTGCTTTACTTTCCATTCACATATGCACAATATCAATAACGTTTTTTAGAAAGTTCTCTATAAATAACGACTAGGTGTATCACTGTCAGTTCCTTAAAGATCCGATGTTCAATTCTCAGAAAATAATATATAACCCACTAGAAATTTGCTCATCCAGGAGTAATTTTATTGCTGTCCAGATGCATGTAATCACTGAAGAGTCGTCCCACTGATTTATCACTGAGACTTCCCACTGGTAAACTAATTCAATCTGAATAGTGCTTTTGTTTACCATTTGTAATTTGTTCGTTTTTTAACCCTATTTTCTTCCCAATGTAGTCATGACCAATTCCAGCCACTAGCTAGATCTCCCTCTACCATGCTACCATGCTGCAAAGATGAAGGCGAGCATGTGCTTCCTCTAAGACATGTGAAGCACCACTGCATCTTCTGAAACCGCCATTAACATCATTGGACAGCTCAACATGCTTGGAGGACAACTCTATCTGCCAATTCTGTTTTGCTAGCTAACAGACTCCTGTGTTAGTGAGCATCAAACTTGACGTGGGGGAGAGGAGAACTGTCTCACCCAGAGAAGCCAGTTATACTCACTTGGACTCCTAGCCAACATTTTGGACCTTTACATCTTTCTGTCATTTGCTGACATCCAGTGCAGACTCCAATGTAAATATTATTCCATACAATACTATGTAATTAATCATGTCATTGTGTAACTACACACACACACACACACACACACACACACACACATACATACATATATATATATAAATATATATATATATATATATATATATATATATATAGCAAAACATCAAAGTTCACATGCAAACTTCATATTCTGCCCTTTAATTATAAGTAGTAATAAGACAGTTCAGTAAAGGTTTAAGTCAAAGTTTGCTCAGTTCTAATGAACGGTGGTTCTAATGTCTCTCACATTAATGTAATACACTAAATTTGAAAGTGTATCTATACATGGACTTGTTATATGCCTGTGTCACTGGGTGCGACTGTAAGTCTGTATGTGTGAACCATGAGTGAGTATGTATGCATCAGTGTGTGTATATACATGAAGTGTGTGTGCGTACTGACCTCCTTGCTCTTTTAAAACAGCTCTTTTAGCCAGAGCCTCCAGCCCCAGAGCCGGCCTCATGTACACAGACCAGCCTCTCAGAGCCGTGCTTTGGAATGTGCTAAAAGACTAACTCTCTCTCTCTCTCTCTCTCTTTCTCTCTCTCTCTCTCTCTTCATCATAGGCTGGCCTTTTCACTACCATCCAGTGTGCTCCTCTCTCTCTTCCTGCCTGCTGCTCTCCACTCAACACCACCAATAAGTACCACCTTTTCTGACCGACTCCAGCGTGCCTCTGTTGAAGCAAAGTGTTTTTTCTTAATTTACATGTTCAACGATATTTTACTCAGAGCTCAGTATAGAGCTGTGCATGTTACATCTCTGTTTTTATCAAAAGAGATAAAGGAATTTCAAAGCAAAAGTTCAGTGTAAATTTAAAGTTACACATTTTTCCCATCACCCCAAATTTAGTCAATCAGCCCAGATAATCTCATGCTTGCTTGTGTTCTTTCTGACATCCTATTCAAGACTACAAATTACAGTGCTGTGAAAAAAGTATTTGTAATGTTCCCAGTTTCTTCTATTTTTGCTAATTTCTCACATTTAAATGTTTCAGATCATCCAAATAATTTTAATACAAGACAAAGACAACACCAGTGAACACAAAATGCAGCTTTTAAATGACCATTCCATTTATTGATGATAAAGAGTTATTTAGACCTGTATCACCTGTGTGAAAAAGTAATTGCACTTAATAACTAGTTGTGCCACCCTTGGCAGTAACAACTACAATCAAGCATTTGTGATAACTTGCTTTTACATCACTTTGGAGAAATTTTGGCGCACTCTTTCTTGCAGAGTTCTTTTAATTGTTTTGGCTACACTGGAGGGTTTTCAAGCATAAACTGTCCATTTAAGGTTCCACCACAACATCTTAATGGGATTCAAGTCAGGACTCCAAACCCCACTCCAAAAAAGTTTCTTTTGAGACATTCAAAGGTGGACAAGCTGCATAACCAAACTGCTCTTGAGCTCTAGGTCACAAACTAATGGGTGGACATTCTCCTTTGGGATTTTCTGATAGAGAGCAAAATTCATGGTTCCATCAATCATGACAAGTCATCCAGGTCCTGTAAGAGCAAACCACCCCCAGACCATCAGACTACCACCACCATGTTTTGGTGACTGTTGGTGTGATCTTTTCATGGTGGGATGCAAGGGCACAGCATCTTTGGTCTAAAATGTATGTACAGGAAAGACTTGAGTGACTATTGACTTCTAGTATTTGTTAAAAGTATTAGCCTTGGCCATAGCAGGCAAGCTAATAGGTCACATCTACGAGATTAGATGTTGCCGTGTACCGTTACTTAAAGACTATAACTTGCTAACAAAAATGATCATGCTATATTTTACAAAAGAACAGGGGTTTTTCGTTTTTAGCACAGGCAAACTGTAAAAATGTAAATGTAAAAAAAAAATCACATAAATGTTTCTGTTAAAAGCTTCAACACCCTCTGTTTAACATAGACTTTTTTGTCACATATTCTGATTTCAAGAACTACCACACCCTGAATGAAAAAAAATCATTAAAAATCCAATCTGGGTGGTCACACTGAATCACTTGTCCAGAACCAGGTTTACACCACATACAATTGTGACATGAATGTTAACATATTGCAACAAATTAAATATAAAATCTAGTGCAAGAACGCGAGATAATGAGAGAGCGATATGCTGTAAAACAGCAATTAGCTTCCAAACCACCTAAAGCAAATATGCCGCAGGTTGTGACTGCTACACAAAATCAAGCTCTGCGGCTCAAGTGCCTTCAGTAAGATCACAGATAAAGCTCGCCTCCACATTCAGCCGCTTGCAACATGCAATATCTGTTCACTCAACACTTAAAGCTTTGTAATGAGGCAACACATCAGTGTAGATAACGAGCAAAGGATATGGTCAGAGGCTTCTGACTTTAAATTAATCCCTTCCATCCTCAACTTTGGTGGGGCCTTTTCACCCATGCCTGCTTCAGATTTGATCCGTAAGCAGCAGAGTGGCCTCAAGTGGCCACCGACCCTCATATAGCTCCACACAGATTGGACAAAACAACAACAGGTAGATAAGAGCCTATATATGTGGCTTCCAGAGTGGGGCTTATCTCCACCTCAGCAGTCCAGCGGAGCTGACAACACCTGGTCCCGAGATACCGAGATACAAGACACATGCTTTGCCTTTAACCATTAAAAGTCTACAGTTATTACTGTTTTGCTATATGTTTACTTCACATTACATAACATTCATATGTAATTATTGGAGCTGTTAAAACAATGATAATTTCACAGTATATTGCACATCATGAATTATCACATTTGTCTTATTAAATGAGCTTAATGTGAATGCATTTATTACTTTCAACAATTCAATAATTTATTTTTATTATGACGCAGAACTCAAAAAAATGACGTGATTTCCACAGAGTGAAAGCATTTTCCAATGTTCATCAGCAGCATCCAGTGAGAGCAACAGTGGCTGCATGTTCCAACCAATGGGGCAATATAGCATACACACTTAAAAAAGATGGCTCTTCAAGGTTTATTTAGAAACAAGAGTTCCACACAGAATTACTTGATACTTAAATGGTTCTTTGAATTGTGGTTCTTCTGTTGTTAGAAACTTGACATCTTAACAATAAAAGAACCTTTTTTAGTGCTATACAGAACTTCAAAAAGGAAGTGGTTAAATAGAACCTTATCCAACACATTCTCAATCAATCTGAAGAACAATTTCACCAAGCAAAGAATCACTGATGCATAATAAGGTTCTGCATAAAACACATTATTCTAAATAGAACAAAGGTTTTTAGTAAAGAATCTTTGAAGAACCCTCTTTATTGAGTGTGTATATGTCATATATACAGTCAATGGTTCCAACTCCTCCCTCTTTCACTCTTGTTCAAACTGAAAAGTGGAGGCTCTTGAGGAAAACTGGAGGTTTACACTTTCCAGTTTAAACACAGGTTTCCACTGAACACTGTCCAGACACAGTCTACTGAACCTGCTGAAGGTGTTGCTTAATAAGACATTTATTTGAATGAGAGGGCTATAATCATGTATAATACAAAGGAAACATACAATGTGCAAACAGCAGGGATTCAGCCTGCACTACTATGGTATTAGTAATAAGTTACACATAATCTACAATACATTTATCAGGCCTGTTTGTATGAGATAGGCTTTGTAGTACTACCACCAAGGAAAAATGAGGAGGAATGACTGAAAGATTTGGGCCTAAGGTAATGTTTTAGTATATTGTTGCTGTTGGAACAAAAAATTGTACCTCCATTTTTGTTGTTTTTCGGTTTTTGACATAAATTGAAAATACCTGTTTCTCTTTACATTGTGTGTAAATTTCATGATGAATGGACCAAAAGAAAATTCTGGTTCTATTGACTTACAATAAAAGCAAAGTAAGTTTTTTCCTTCTCCTGTAAAATGACCGTTTTGGAGATACAAGATTTTGTTCAAACAGCATTGATATGCTTAGTAAGACAAAACTCTATACAGGACTGCATTGCATTGCATTTCTGTGGTCTCAACTTACTTTCCCATTTACCCAAAGGTAATCAAAGATTACCCAAAGGCAACATGTTTAGTGCCTGAAGTCTGCTTCTTCAGTTTTGCACTGGAGTTAATGTCATTCACAGTTTAGTTATGGCTAACACGACAAGTAATTAATGAGTTGCTGTTATCTAGTTATCTTTTTGTCAAGCTATTACCTTCAGACATACACAGGAGACAGTTTTCTAAAATATAAACAGAGCAAAATGTCTCTAATACCAAAGCTTTGGATTAATATTGGGGGGCACCCATGAGAAGCGGTTATATGAATAGTGACATTATTAAATGATGATTAAGAAAACAATTCAGAAATGTATGAATGAATATAACAATAAATCTAGCAAGACAAGGATAAACAATGTCCTGACATTTCTCCACTACAACTAAACAGCCTAAGTTGTGTTACCCTATTTAGAGAGGTATTCTTTAACATAACGCTTGTGTCTATCAGTTCACTGTCACAAATAATGTACTGTGCAGACATATTTCTTGTTCATCAAGGTATAAATAATGTAAATGTACCCTCAAATACACAACACAAGGTTTAAAGTCCAATAAAATAAACCTGGACACGGGACAGAGTGTTTGAAGGCAATACAACTTAAAAAAATGTAGAAGTTCAATGGAATTTGGCACAACTATGCTCCCTAATTAAAGGTACTGATGATATACCCTTGAGGGTCCCACCCCACCGACAAGATGGGTACTGACACAATGACAATTCTGATAGCGTTTTGTAAGTTTTATTTCTTATTATTAATGAGAAATAGTTTATACTTTTACTTACTAAACTTTTAATAGCTATAATTCCACTGAGATTCTGACTGAAATTCAGTAGCGCTTGCTTTTTTCTTGCTTTAATATTAATTGTGTTCAGCGTTGCTCATCAGCAGTCATCTGTCTCAGACACATCACTACATGGTGCCAAGTGTGCCCACACTTACTGTTCGGCTAGTGTACATTCCGCATACAGTATGATTAATCTGTCTGGATCTTTCTTAAAACCTCACCAGGTTGTCTGAATTTGCAAGGTGTGAGGAATAAGCTGGTCTATCATAATTAATTAATCTCCAAGCCTGCCGAAGGAAGCTCCCAACTCTAAGATAGAAAGCTAATGTGCAAAGAGCTAATCACAGTCATTTTCAGGCCCAAGACATCAGGCTTAGGTGGAAGAAGTGTTTTCAAATGCATATACTGTGGAAGAATGTGTCATGTGCTCTTGGAAAAGGGCATTTACTAGAGCTAGGCTAAAACACCACAGTTACGCTCTGATTATTACTGTGTGGGAGGGTTTTTCCTTTCAACTCAACACACTGTGGGTCGGCAAACCCATTATTACCACAGTTCTGGAATCAGGATGAGGGTTAAATGGGTCACCTTGATGCTTAATATTTTAGCATCTGCGTCCACGTTACAGGGGAAGGTATGAAAGGTCCCTATTCAGAATTCAGTGACTGAAATAATAATGGTTCCATAATTATAATGCCATTGCTAAAGTATATAGGGGTGTTAACACAGAATGATCACATTTTAGCTCAAGCCAATCATAAATTTTTATTGAACCTGTCATGTCTACTGGCCGTTCCTCCACCCAGAGATCAGCTTCTCCGAGTATTGAGAAGCTGACTCCTCCCAACACACATACCTGCCTACAATCCACTCATCAGCACCCTTTATAACCCGGACTCTCACTCTGCCTCCTTGTGAGGTATTGCCACTCTCCATGTCTCTACCGAGCTACCTTCACCATGTTTTGGTTATTCCTGTTGTTTCTTGGACTCTTTGCTGTTAACTCGCTGTTTCTGATCTAGAGACTTTGTTTATTAAAGACTCTGCTTGTGCATTTGACAACCCTGTCTGAGTGTTACAGAACCTCTTTTATTGAACCTTGTCGAACTCAAAAATGACTAGCAAACACATCTTTAAACAGCTGTACACACATAAAACTGTAATATTTTTCATGAAAACAAAAAAGTGTGCAAAAATATACGACAATTCTTAATATTACGCACTTATTTTGGACTTTGGGATTTACTTTAAAACAATGCGATCTATCTGATCACTGTGACCATGAGGGACAGGGATGCAGTCTTACTGCTCTAAAATAGGGGTGCGGATCAAATAAGACTCCACCTATGGACTAAAACTATGTGTTTCAGCACTTTTTGAATAAATTATTTTTATATTTACTCATGATAAATTAAAATGTTTTAACTTTCAAAGAAATCAAAAGATATTGAAAAAATGCACCAAAAATTAAGTATTAGTTTCACAAGGTGGAATTTAGGTGATTAGGTGAGTTTGGGACAGTTTCTCAATAGAAAATATTCTATAAATGGTTTTGTAAATGTTCAGTTTATTGCTATCCTTATTAATGCTTTGAGTTCAATAAAGCATAATGCAATTCATTTGTATGTCTAAGGTCTGAAAACTTAATTGCTTTTTTATATTGGTTTAATGTGGAACTGCAGTTTGAACTGATTTAGTAGAATAGTCCACATATGAAATTATCACCAGCACTACTACAATTCACTGATCAAATTACAGCAATACAATAATTTAGGCTATTTATTTTTATAAGAACTTTTTCAATGTCTCGTGTTAATTCTTGTACTGTAATTTTCTCTCCAACATCTACTTATTGCATATCTGTGGGTTTATGCAGTAAAATAGTTAGAATTAATTTTACAAAACCATTTTTAACCACTTTCAGCTGAACAGGATGTTTTATTACTGTGCCTTTAAAACCAACTAGCTCAGTTCTAATTGGCTGCCATGTATTGTCACACATTCAAAAAGCAGTCCAGGCTGAAACACACCTTGTAGCTTCAGTGTGAATGGTGGAGCTAAACTGCCATAGGCTGAATAGGTGGATATAGAGTTGTATGCAAAAGTTTGGGTGCCCCAGGCAAATTTACATGTTTTTGTGTTGATTTCTGCAAGTACAAATAAACATATTCTACATAAGACATTTCTGCACATTTGAATGCATAATTACTGGTTAATTGCAGAATTTAACATATTGGGGAAAAATATAAAATCTAGCCTCTACAAAGGTTATCAGACATTTCATAGGTTGTGTTTAGTTTATCCCTTATATATTCCAATAATATATCAAAGCAAATAAAAAGAAATTGTGCACTAATATTTGCAGAACATTGAACAATATGTTTTGAAACGTTAGTAATGAGTGGATATTACATCAATCTATTTTACTTCCAAGACAAGGAAAATTCAGTTTTGTACTATTTAAAAAGTAAAGAGGTATAATTACTATTTCCATGCAGTGATATATTATTAAAACCAGTTTGCATCCCACTGCTAGTTCACTGAAAAAAAAATGAGTCCATGTTCCATGTCAATGTGCCAAAGTCACTAGTGTAAATGTACAACGCCATGCAAAAAAATGGGCCAAGCCCAAAAGGGCAAAACATTAAACTTTTAATGGTCTAAACAACTTAGTGGTGGAAGCAACATAGTATGGGGTAGCGTTCCACTTCATTTCTTTAAATGTTGAAGTCTGATGGGTAGACTTGCAGACAGCCTTTTACAGAAAGCCAAAACTATCAGTCAAAAACATTATATTCTGGGCTTGGCCGTGAATTATACATCATGCAATAAATAATGGTGCTAAGGCTGCAACAACTTTAAGACAGTGATGAGCTCAGAGCTGTCTGGACACCACACATGCCTAGCTTACCATATACTGGCCAAAGAGAACATATGCTACGGAAATGTCTAGAATACAACCTACTTTCAGCAATGAGGCACATGTGGTATTGAGGCAAGTGAATTCAAGTAAAAATTTAGGACATCCTTTTAGCAATTTGTTTTCGTATTTTTCGCTTCCTCATCCAACTACAGCTGCAATAAACCCTCAGCTAGAAGTTTACACCACAGTTGCTAACTGACATGCCACATACACCAATGAGGTGCTTGCTTTATGAGGCAGACAAAGGCAGGTGCCTGGATAGAGCCTTGCCATTACCTAAACAGCAGCCATAAACAGCAGCGTTCCTCAAAAACGGATCAAGCGTTCTGTGTTCCATCAATTTAATATCCCCCAGCATCAGGGCCAGCCAAGCAGACACCCACACCAGGCCAAGACAAACATACAGGATTCAGCTGAAGGGGTCCAGTTTTCTAAGGCGGCCCTCCAGACTGAACTTCTTAAGGAGCCGGTATGAACGCGCTTTAAAAAAAGGCCCTGCCACCTTCGAAAAAAAAGAAAAGCGCAGATTCAGCCCAAGACACTGCCACCTTTCACCCTCCACGTTTAAAGGCGTATTTGGTTTAGAAATGTGTGCAAACCTTCGTCATCATTACCTGCCATTTTCATCCCTCCGTAAAAAGGAACTTTAAGCAAAAGTTACACTGGCTTAAAAAAAAAAAGGGATGCAAAAGTCACTCGTCCCACAGAGGAAAAGAAGAATCTCTGTATTTTGAGGAAGGGAAAACCATAATAAACAAGATGGAATGCAAAATATGTTACTTAGGTAAATTAACATAATAAAGCCCCCCTTTACTCATGCACCGCACTTTTTCAGATTCTTTTCTAATTTATTTGCAGCAATTCAAATATGGTTCCAGGACTTGTTTGGAATAAGGTCTCATTCGGAAAACCTCCCACGTCCAACAACCAGAGCAAATCTTTGCTCAGAAAACATATTCTATCAAAACAATCTAATCAAAGTTGCAAAAAGAAAACACCACAGCATGGAGCCTCATTTTAATTTCCAGTTGAAAAGGCAACACCAGAATAAAGTCAGGCTCATTCATTTCTTCTCATGTTGTCAAGAGCAAAAAAAAAAAAAAATGAAAAAGAGCAAACATTTACCCAGTGCTCTGAGTGGTGGTAAGCCTTTACTGGTTAACTGAAAATAAAACGAAGCACTGTTGGTGAATAGAGCCAATGTGCAAGGCAACAACAACTGAAAATGCGGGCTTTCTTAAAGTTTAGACAGGTTGTGATTAAAAATGCATAAACTTATAAATATGTCAATTATAAAAATGCTTGTTGCACATGGCTAGACCTTCTGCGCTTTGGTTTTCTACTAAGGCAAACTTAAAGAAGCAGCTTGCCTCTGCATATCCTCGGGCACCTCCCCTGCTGGACCTCAAAACCGTATACCAAAACAGCTCAAGGGGTCAGGCCTCTGCAACAGGCCAGTTCCTCGGCTGAATCAACAAGACACATCAATAACTATTAGTGAATACAACTTTTGTGCTTGGTTGCACTTCATGGGGAAAAAAATGACTCCAGTTTTTTTTTTCCCCAAGCAAAGAAAATCTTTTTTCTGGTTCTCAAATGTGTCAAATCTCCCTGTATATATGTAAGCATTAAGGCTGTCAAATCATTAAAATGATTACTTGCAATTAATTTGCTCTAATTCCTTTAAAAAGCAGTTCATTTATCTGTATGAGTGGACAAAATAAGCTTCAGCAGAATGTATTTATTACCTGCAACAAATCAACAAAAAGTGAATGTAAGGTAAACATGAAAATAAGGTGAACCAAGTTTTCCAGTTAAAGCACCGGTGGCTGTAGGGCTGAACAATTTAGACAAATATCAAATTACAATTCTTTTTCTATAAAACGAGGCCTGTTTTTAGCTAAAAAAAACAGATTATCCACTATTTTCTGGCTTGAGGCCTGAACACTAAACATAATGTGCCACACTGCCAGTTATTTGTGGCTGTAATGTCACAGCATACAGATGTTTGGATGCTTCTGATTGGTTTAACTCATCTACAGGCAGTTCAATAACTCTGTGACATCAGACTAAAAACTTAAGATCTATCCATTACATTACATTGTGGACAATATACTATAATAAAAATCATAGCTCATGCCTTTTAAAAATAGCACTCTTTCAAATTGTGAATAAGTGCAAGTCTTCCATGACTGTAGCCCTCTCACTCTCACAACTCTATCATGCCTTGTTTCAAGGGAGACTGGAGCTTTCCATTGTGCTGTTTGCTTTTGTTAGTTTACTGGTTGTGTGTTTATCCACAGTTCTCCCATGAGGACCATCTAGTGCAGCCTGCTAAAGGCATCTTCCGGTGCGAGCATTACTGGTTTCATCAATGCTGTATTTTGCTTTATTAAAACTTTATGGTGTTTATCAGGTTAGCACATTTTTAACGTGTTATTTTATTTTCATCCAATTTTCTCCACAATTTAGTCACTGCCAACTACACCAACTAACTAGGCCTCCATGTATCACACAATGCTACCAGGCTGGAAGACACATGAAGGCCACCATACGTTTTCTGACTGCTGCTAGCACAAAGTCCCTGGACAGCTCGACTGCCTGTTGGATTTGACAGAAAGGCCAGTTATGCTATCTTGGATTCTTGGCCATGGATGGCTATGCCATCACCAGGGATCAAACTCACAGTTTCCCTATGATAACTTTAACATTACATGTCAGCATATAAGACACTCATGTCAGCATATCATATCACAAGATGGTGATCAGGTTTCAAACATACAGTAGGTAAGGATTACACTATAAGCCAAGTACTCAGAACCCCTATTTTCTATTTAAGCGTGGTTTGTCATGCAGGCAAATGCTTTGTGTACTGTAAACCTTTCTAAGTATTGCTGAATTGGGACGAAGTCTGTGAATGTGTCCTCTAAAAACAGCTTATCCTGCTCCAGTGCATCAGCAAAAGGCCGCTGCTTCAAAGCACGGGTGCCTCTTAAGAACTGCAAGGAGAAACGTTAACTTTTGTAAATTCACATTTAGCAAAAACAGCTTGTTTGTCAAAGGAGCTTAGCAAAGTGGAAGGCACTTTATGTACTTAGCACCTCTTGAGTGAGGTAACAGTTAACATTAACAGTGGCATGCTTCCAAAGGGTCTCGATTTAGGTCAATTATTCTTCTCTGCTACAAGTGCCAGGACCGTCTCCCACCATCCAAACTTTACCTGATTTTAGTTATGGATGCTGAAAGGAGTCTTTGAGCCGAGCCAATATTTGGTAAAAAATATGCGTTCTCCCCAGATGGCTGGATATAGAGTTCACAGAGGTACTGCTTTACATAAAAACTCCAGAGTTCACAAAGTTCGTACACTGGTAAGGGTTGCAGGCTTAGGCCACTTAAAAATATTTATTTGAGATGCACTAAATACAGTCAGAAGCATACCACAGTCTGAGGAACGTTTTTGGATGAATGCAAGAGAAACAGGCAGCATTTGCTGTTGAAATACCAATTAGCCTCATTCATGCATCAGGCGGAGCATCAGTTCAAAGCCACATAGTAGTACTGCAGTGCAGCAGAGGTGTAAGGAAACTTCACTCTAGGGCCAAATTTCAGAGTTCTACATGACACTGGTTGGCCTTGTTTGAGACAGAATATTTTTCCATCGAGATTCATTTTTCAGCAAAAGCCAGAGTACTGCAGTGTGTCCATACAACTATTAGTGTTCAGAGAACAGTCTAATACAGTGATTAGCAGAGGTCAAAGCTTATTTCATGTGTGATGTAGACAGGGTTTAACTGTTTGTAGTCTCTTCATGCAAGCTTGTTAAGAACTAGTAGTGTAGACTGGATTTTTAAGCAATTTTCTCCCCAGTTTAGTCTTTGCCAATTCTGTCCAGTGGCTAAATCTTTTTTAATCACACGATGTTGTCAAGCTGGGAGGGTGAAAGCTAGGAAGTGCCACCACACCTCAAACTGCTGCAAATGCAAATTCAACATGCTTGGAGGAGACGCACTTGGACTCCCTGCCACGGATGGCTGTGGCATCTCCAGAAAACAAACTCACAAACTCCCATCAATAGTTCACGCACTTAAATGGTTGCTTATGTGGTTCACATATTAAATTTATCATATATGTTTTAGCAGTTATGACTAAAAGGACCTCTAACCTAATGCTGGTTGAAGTAATGCCTCAAACTATACTGTCATAAGGAAGCAGTGATAACACTGCCTGTGTTGCAGAGCCACAGAGCTACCTCAGCCTCTTCTATTATTAAATTCAGTGAACAAAATTAAGTAAATATTCAGACTTGCATTCATAATTTGGATTATACAAATAAATACCTTATTTCAGATGTGTGACATTTTTTTTCCGTCAGTAATAATAAGAGGTAACTGAGGTCTTAACTTAAAACTTTCTCTTAACTTTAGGGTTACATCCTATTTTAGGTACAACAGACTTATTTTACGTGGGTCTGCATCTCATGATAACCAGAAAAAACAATTCTTTCTCTTTTTATGTGATTTGATTGACTTTGTGGATAATCATGTTCTTTCTTTAAGTACATATTACAAGAGCCCATTCGTCATTTTATGAGTACAGGCAGCTATTTTAAATACGGCATGGAGTATAACATATTGGGAAAAATGTGCTAAAACATTTGCATAGGCCAATATATGTTAAATTCAGTAAGTAAACAGTAATTGTCCATCAAAATGTGCAGAAGAGTGTTCTCTGCCGAGGATGCGCAAACTTATTTTTACTCAGCAAAACATGGCATTTGACCAGGGTGGCAAAATATTTCTGCAGAACTATAGGTGTGACCACACCATTTAGAGATTGCACAACTAAGACTTTGTATAAACAAGTTAAAGTCAGAAACAGAAACATAATGAAACCATAACTGCCTTTCTGTACTGTGATAAGTTTCAGAGTGAAACATGGTATCAGGGAGAGGTTCTGAGCTAGATGAGTGTTTTCACTCATGACAGGTGGGTGGTGATAAGAAGAGGTGATACATGACGATATTGATTAAAATCATTTTGACCCATCTGCTGGTGCACAGCAATGTAATCAAGCAAAAATCATTCCATTTTGAAATGAAATAATATAAAAAATATAAAAAAATATATTAAAAAAAAAGAATTCTGTCACATGTGCATCGTGCCTCATATGACTAGTGACTTGAATTAACGAGGCCAAAAAAGGCCAATTCTGATTCCAGGTTACTTTTAGTGTTGCTAGTCAATTTGTCATTGTGGCCAGTGCTGCCTAATGAATCCACTGAGGCCCACAATACCCTTACTCATACATAAAACCAAGTGCCTGACACATATAGTTATACTAACAGTTAAACACTAAAGACTATTTCTTTTTAAAACTGAGCCAGACTTGAGATAACGTGCATTCCTTCCTGCTTTTCTGGACATCTTTGTTTGACAGATCATGGTTCCACAGCTGCGTTAGAACTTTGGGGCCTAACGGGTCAAAGGTGACTTTCAACGCTCTCCATTTACGCTCAACAGAAATGTAAATATACAGAAGCCTGCTAAGCACCAAGCAATGATCGGAAAAATGGCAGCTGTAATTTACAAAAGCGGATCTGCAGAAGTTGCCAAAGGACTCTACAAACAGCTTCGATTTTAACACTATACTCTTTGTGTGCCTCGAGAGGAATTCTAGGCATGAACTGAGCAAGGAGAATGGCAGAGTTCAAAGACTTCTTCGCATCAGCACGTGGATCAGAGGGACGTCGACAGTCACGGACATGTAAAATGGCTCTGGGGCCTGGCCGGCCGGCTGACGAACGGTGCACCTCTGCTGGTCATTAGCAGCGCTAAGCTCTGGACAAAAGGTGCGGTGTGGGGGCTGAGGGCTCTGGCACCAGGCCAGCTGTCTCTGTGAAGCCCTGCCAGGGAGTCTAGAAACGCGCCTCAGATCATCGGCACAGACAGAGCAGCATCCCTCAGCACCTTGGCCCCTGAGCACGGAAGAACGGATGAAAGAGAGCGAGCCGTGAGCAACAGCGAGATATTAACCCACAGCATGAAACTATGGCAATGGGGTCTGCACCAGGCAGCACAACTGAGAGGATATGACTGTGATTTTGTCTCCTCATAACTACTGATGTGTCCAAATGAACAACTTGGGACACGGATGAACAGAGATCAGTGGACATCTGACATCACTCAGAAGTCTGGCATTAATACTGCCCATGTTCAAAATGTATTTACATATTTACACAGTTCATGAGGTAGTCATATAATGAATTATATTTAATATAATTAATATTGTTCAAACTACTTTCTGTATCAACAGGCTTGAGTGTACAATAAATCCATTAATTGGCGCTTTGGGCAGCAGTCCACTAGAAGAGGACAGTGACAGAAGTACAGTATGTTATTAATGTGGCTGAACAACTGATTGTTTTTATATCAAAATCACAATTTAAAATTTTAACAATATTTTATAGAACAAGTTTTAAGTGCGAAATTTTACAATACGTTAACCCTTCATAGGGCTTATGGATGGTTTAAAATTAGGTTAGTTATGGTTATTAATTAGGCCATAAACATCTTAAAAATATTAATAAACCGTTATAACACACTGATAACAAAGGCAAAATGACCTGTTACATTAGATGAATATGTCTGATGAAGCTGACACACCGCGACCCAGAAGCATAAGCCATTAGATGATGAGCATAAAAGAAAATCCATTCACTATTAGGCAAACAACAGGTTACTACTCCCCTTTAAATTAATGTTTCATAACTGCTCATTAATCATTTTTAAAGTGTTTATAACCTAGTTAATAACCATTAACAAACTAATATAAAACTATCCTTAAACACAAGGGTAGTGCTATTCCAAAGCGGTCCTGGAAACTGGCTTGCACAATACATTCAGCGCTCAAGCTACAGGCCTGAGAAATGGATCTGCTGGTATTGTTAAGGAAAATAAGGCCTGGAGCTTAATTCACAGAATTATGCAATATTGGCCAGAACAATCTCCATTCATTCAGCCCTATATATTTGTGTGGGCATACTACATGAGATGACACCTATTCTACTATAAGCTGTGTAATACTGCACTGAAACACACCCAAACTGTGTAGGTTCTAAAAACCAGTGGCTTTGATAAGAAAGGGCCATTTGACTAGCATACAAAACGACCACAGACTGTTTAGAGTGACATATCCTAGTCGGTTAGTCGATATGTCAGCTACCTTTCAGAATGACCAGTCAACTAGTTTTGTAATCCCTAGTACAAAACAGTGACTTCAAATCTAAAACGATGATAAACTGATGCTCTCCTACTCACGGCCACGCTACAAGTGAGAAATAGTTCTTGCAAAATTACACCCTGCTTTTCTTATTCCTTACTTACATCAGTAGGTTCTGTGTCTCACTTGGTCTATAACAGGAAGCTACTTCACTACTGATGCACTTATTTTACCCATGTTTATTTCTGCCAATATTTCAGCTGGCATTCTGGGATTTTGCAGACTTGCACAGCAGGAACAGACATATTACATCATTCTGAAGACTTCCTTTTCCCCTCTCTTCTCAAAGGAATGTTCACAGCCTTGAAACATGCTTGTCTAATATGAGCTACTCCTCCCTCAGCTCCTCCTCCACAGGGGCTCCAATCGTCTCTACATCCCCCCATGGGCTCCCAGCACTGAGAGGAAGTATCCACTTCATAGGCCCAAGTGCCGAGGCTACACGTAAAGACTTCCAGACCTGCAGCGGCTGTAATTAAGAACAGCGAAACACACACCTAGCAAGGACAGAGAGTGCCACTTTACATCAAAGGCCAGCCACAAGAGCTCACCGTTTGATCTGAGATGGTGGTGCTGCAAATATTCGGACCATACAGGCCTTCAAGGGATGTTCTCTGATGACAGCATTTTGTGACAATATAATAAGTGAGCCATTTCATACATAGTACAGCCTGAATGAGTTATTGGTTGTTCCGTAATACTGACCAATATTTATGACCTGTGGTACCAATCTGCAACACTATTGCCTTTTTTGGTTGTGGCATTGCTGGGATTCGTATTTGGAATCTCCTGAGAATAAGGCAAAACCATTAGTGGTTGTGCTACTGTGGAATCCAGTATTTTTAACTATATTACAGCGCTACAGGCTGAAGTGGTATATTTTAACACAAAGCATTATGGTTGAAGGGGAAGTTCATTGATTTCTCAAAATTTCAGCATAATTAAATGGTTAAAATGTGAACAGGGTCATTCAGAGTGGTATGATGTGAGAAGCACTGTTCTAGAAAAAGTTCACAGAAGTGGTGATAGGAACCAGATGTCTGAAGAGTTTAATGCCCCTAAAAGCTCCCCTCCCAA
The DNA here is from genome assembly GCF_015220715.1 of Pygocentrus nattereri. Taxonomy (NCBI): domain Eukaryota; kingdom Metazoa; phylum Chordata; class Actinopteri; order Characiformes; family Serrasalmidae; genus Pygocentrus; species Pygocentrus nattereri. Next base: position 19,620,593 of record NC_051230.1, on the reverse strand, counting down.
AGTTATCATATGAAATGGTTATGAAAACCCTGTCTGGCACCTTATACACTGTTTTACAATATTGCTAAAATAAGACTTTGATCTAAAACATATTTTTCAAATGCATTCATGGCAGAGGGATACAAAGGCATAGTATAGCTTACAATGAACCATTTCAAGTCAAACTACTCTGGAGGACTTTGCCGCAACCGCTGAAATAAGCAGAACTTTTGATAATGAAATCGGTGGAATTCGTCTTTAAAATAACCAAACCATGTCAAATGAATCCAACCTAACCTTTAGAATTGGAATAACATTATAACACCAGCCCTCATCCGTTTGGCCTAACTATTTCCCCCTTGAGAGAATCTTCAGCACCATCTTAGGATCATACCACTGTTTGTCTAAAGTTACTGGAGAATAAAATTCTGTGTAGGAGTACTGAGCAAACATGCATATACCTGTATACAGTTTCTCTACAGGCTATTATACAAAAACAGTTTTTAAAAAATCACATTATTAATGTTTATACCTCATAATTCTATTCAGTCAAACACAGTAAAGTTGGCATAGATGGACTATGGTCTTCATGAAGTGTCTTCATTTGCTGGTCTTTGTGTCTCCACTCATGCTGGGGATGCAGTTGCGATCATGTTGTATGCTGAATGTTTAAAGTGAGCAGTGCGTTTGTGTCCGACCTCCATTGAATCAGAAACACTTGCAAGATGCACTGCCAGCTTGAGTTGTTTGTTCGTGGCTTACATCACATGCTATCAAGTGGTATCGGTGCATTTTTAAGTAAATGAGCATTGTATCAGGCCAATATCCAGTATCAATATCCAGGTCAGTATAAATGCATGCCTACTAGAAAGATCACACAAGCATACTGACACAATGAAAAGGTGCTTATGTGCTATGCAAGGTTTACAAGTGCTTAGAAGTGACACCTCTGTTTATTAGTGACAGGTTCTTGCATTGTGTAATATAATAAATTGGATCAAATACCTCAAGCATCAACTATTGTCTACCTTTTTGACAATACTGTCAAATAAAACCACTGACGTGTTTTTTCTAGGCCATTAGTCCTCTTAATACACTTACACTTGATCCCTCATTTTCGTCACTCACTGCGTAGTTCTTGGCAGTACACCCTACTGGATCCTGAGTACAGAGAGTGAATTATGTTGTTAAATAGTACATTTAATAATTTGATTAGATATGCAGTACACCGTGTACTGTACTTACGAGACCCAACTTGGGGTCATGAGAATTTAACACCAGTGGCAACCAGCCCAACCTCTACTGACCCCAAACCACAGCCTCTCCCACCAACTGCAACACTGAAAAACAGCTCCTATATTGAATTATGGTAAGGATGGCCTGATCCAAAATCAGATTTTTCAGAGTAGCGGCCCTTCCAGCTGTGTGCCTTAATACCACATGATATTTCAGGTTTATTTTAGCATATTTTTTTACACTGTAATAACATAAAAGAGGTTCTCTTTCTTTCTGATATGATCTTTGACGTTCAGTGAAATTGCAGTGCCCTCAAAATCACTCTGGAATTTCGTTTTATGATTCCGACACAAAAGAAAAATGTCCGACGTACTCGATCGTACCAACAGAGCTCCATTTCTGTCACAGTCCAAATGTTCTTCATCAAATTCAAATCTTATCTTCTTCTACTTACATGGCTTAAATTGTGATTTAGAAATGGCACTTGTGATAGAAGGTTTTAATTATGAATGAGAAATAATTAATATCAAATTAAATTATCCTGTTATCACAGGTGAAAGATTAAACAGAACAGATTATGTTCTCTTGAACTTGTGGAATTGCTGGGATTCAAACTTGTGATCTCCTTGCAACAGAGCAAAAACAAACAATAGGACTGTGTCACTTAGGAACCCTGAATATTTTTATACATGTAGCTTCCTTTAAGTACAATATTAGCAATATGCTCAGAAGAGTTTACTGTAAAGAAACTGAAGATGATAATAATAATTTTAGATCATTATATCACTTACCACTGTGGCCACCATAAGGGGGATAAACAGAGAATACATTCAGGGGCCGAACTACTGGGCATCCCAAGTGTTGTGCTCAGAACATGTGGAAAATAATATTGTTCCTTAACGTTCACCACTGCTGGAAGAGAAAATATTAAGACGTCTACATCAGTATCAGCGCTGTCCCTGGCATATTTTATTGACATATAAAGCCCTACATGGGCTCGCTCCTGAGTACCTGCAAGACCTCATTTCCCATTACGAGCCATCACGACTACTCAGATCACAGAGTGCTGTCTTTTTAATAGTTCCTAGAATTCATAAGGCTGCAGATGGCAGAAGAGCCTTTTCTTATAAAATCCCCAAACTCTGGAATGATCTTCCAGAAAATGTCCGGGACTCAGACTCAGTCGCAATCTTCAAATCTAGGCTTCAAATCTTCAAATCCCCCCTTAGATAAAGGTGGCAGATCTAGGGGTCCATGGACACAGGGAATTATGGTAAACTGAGCTGTGCTGTCATCCCACCGCTCGCACACGGTCACTCAGGATTGTGGACGGTGGAGCGGAGGGATGCCAAACTGTTTCAGAGTGCTCCCGTGTCTATGTGTCCTTCTGGTTCTCTCCTTTTAGTTAAGCTGTTATAGTCAGATCTGCCGGAGTCGTTAGCCACACTCTGGAAATGTTCACATTCTCTGTTTTACACACACCCAAACAGAACAAAACTAATTCCATCTCCCTGCCTTTTTCCGACTATACGACCGCCCACCTGTCCGGCCGGACACTGAAGGACGACTGATTGTCAAGCTCTCCTGCCTCCCGCTTCAGATCAGCTGCCCATGCCTCAGCTACCGCCACCTGCCTTGGACTAGCTGCCCACCCTACACTGAAGTTTTCATGGACTCCTAGCTATTACTACTACCAATACTACTGCTATTAATATTAGTAGTATAATAATTTTGTAGGTAGTTTGATCAGAGGAGGATGGGTCCCCCCTTGTGAGCCTTGGTTCCTCCCAAGGTTTCTTCCTCAGCTCTGAGGGAGTTTTTCCTTGCCACTGTCGCCCATCGCTTGCCCACCTGGGTTTTTTTTAACATTCATGTTAAAACTTTGTCTTTACTGGAATTCTGTGAAGCTGCTTTGTGACAACATCAGTAAAAAGCGCTGTACAAATAAATTTGACTTGACTTGAATTGGTGAGTATCAACTATATCAAGCCTGGTCTAATTTTGATCTTTTTTTATATATAGGACTCTCCGGGAAGTTATCCACAGCCTGCAGTAGTGAGGTGCTTTTTCAGAAATGAGCAAAGTGGTCTAAATGTTTGCACTGTGAAGCTACTTTAAAGGGGAAAATGAAGACATACAGAATTGGCAATGCCAGTGTTTTGACTGTGATTGAGCTACAAGCCTTGTATCAAAACACTATTAAACTATCTGCATGTGAAATGCAACTACAGTTTGTGACTAATTTGCTTCGATTCTATTTTATATTTATTCACTTGCTACTAGTGTACAAAGCAATATAAATACTGCCATGTCTCACCACTTCAGGTAATAAATTGAGCCTGACTTACACTAACACACAGATGTGGAAAGCATAAGTGTCCTTTAGCATTAACAGTGTTTTCTAGGCTAAGAAAAAAAGCAGGCCAGTGAGCGCATGTTAGAGCCGTATAAAATCATAACATCACAATACTATAAAATTAATATTTTACATAAGCATTCCAAAAAACTGATTCTATACCATTGTGTAAGTATCAAAAATTAAGTTTACTGCAGCATTTCAGGTGAAAGATAACACACTATGCATATCTGAAAAAGTGCTTTTACTGTAACATTTAAAAGTAAGTATCAGCCTAGAATATCTTGTCTATAGTGACTTGCTACTAAGTTTAAAGCACTTTTTGGTACATTTTTACCAAGTGTAAGCAGCACTTGAGAAAGCATCCAGACTAACTGAGACTTTCACTTCTAATCTGATGCATCCTGGGTTCTCTGTGAGTTCTCAGAGTCTCTGACAACCCACAGTTTATCCACCCCGTAAACCTCCCCCCTCTTGCAAAACCTCAGTACCATGCCTCTGGCTGGTTTTTAGCTGAGGAAGAGAGAGCTCTCACCCCAGTGTTTGCCGAACCCCTGAGGATTGAGGGCTACAGCTCATTTGTCAGTATCGTGGAGCCATCTGAGGTTCACTCAACTCTGTTATCAATTTGGACACTTGCCCCGGGTGTGCATGGTCTGTTGTAAAGGGAATCAAAGGGCTAGAGGAGACTACAGCTTACAGTCTTCCATCTCCCTAAGTAAACTGATGTGAACCCAGGCTATTTTCTAATTCAAGTAGAGGGGGGCTATATGACACACTAGCCTGAACTGTCTCTGCAGGAGGGAGCTGAGAGAGTTGCATTTTCCAGAATTGATGTAAAGCACATTTTGTAATATTCGATTATGTCTTTCATTTTTGTGTGAGGCGTGTAATCGCCACCCTGCCTTGCAAGAAATTTGGTACTAGATTTGATTTAATGTAATGTCATCACCTGACTCTTACTGAAGCAGCAGAACTTCACTAAAGAAAGGTTTGGGACTTCTTATTCAGTCAAGCCACAACTCTTGTTACTTTCTAAATTTATTATCTGATCTCAAAATAATGATGTAGAGAAACTGAGGTACAGATGTGCCGCATTTCTTTTATTGCTAACCACACAGTAAAAGTCTTTAAGCACTAGGAGCTGAGAACATGCCTCAGTGAGTTGAACACCATACCACCCCACAGGAAAAAAAAGTTTACGAGCAGGGTATATGTTGCGTAAAGAGGAAGTTAAGTCTGCAGTCTGCATATTTGGTGGGGGAGAGTGGCTAACAGGCAAGTGGTTCCTTGTAAGTTTGCAACATACTAGGGATGATAAATTCTCCAACCCATAACCAAACTGTAAAAGAAATCCACCCAATTTGCTCCATAATTATGGGACCACAAACTTTCATCATTTAACCGAGTGAAAACATTTACGGTAAGACACTGCACAAAAGTAGGGATGCATCGATACCAATACCGGTATCATGTATCAAGCAGACAAGTGCTCATTTACTCGTACTCATAAAAAAAAATCATTAAAAGAAAATAATACTAGCATCCATTACCTGCTGATATCATATGACATAAGCCAAGTATACACTGCCGTCCTGATGAACAAATGACAGTGAAGGAATCTCTGCTCAGATACAGAAGTGTTACTGACTCCATGGAGTTACTGGTCACTTTAAACAGTCCTGCCAGGAATACACTGTGTGATTTTAGCCAACTGCTTCCCCAGTATGAGTGGAGACATGAAGGCCAGCAAAACAGACACATTCCCTACCAAAGTCCACATATGCCAACTTTATTCTGTTTGACTGAATAGAACTGCAAAGTATAAACATTCACTTTAAATCACTCTGTATGTTTAAGTGCAAAAACAGAATGAATGAAACATCTTTATTTCAAATTGTTCATTGAAAGAGGTGACTGTATAGCATAGCATGCATTAAGAGTTTATTTGTACAGTGTGAGTATATAAATCATAGGTTTTGTCTGTACACAGTGGACTATTCAAACCTACACACAAAAGAACAAGATTTCAACATTTTCACACTGCATCTCTGGCTTTCGTGGACCTTCAACTACACCTCAACCAGCCAAACGTAAAACTCTTAAAAATTCACAAGTGAGCTCCACAGATAAGTCTCTGATGAGTTATCCTGCTGTCATTGTGCTATGGACACTGTTGTTGAAAGAGACAGACAATCAGCATCAAAACTATGAAATGTGCTTTACAGCTGTACAGAAGCTCTTTTCTGACATGGAACAAAATCCACTCTTCTCCAGTGCAACGCTACTCGATTCAGGGTAAATAACCTAGCATAGCTACTTAATGCATATCATTCAAAATCAGCTAGATTTTAATGATTTAACTGTTAAGAAACATAGCACTCATTTACACGAACAACTGCTTAATTCAAAGCTTGTTATGGTATCAGACTCTCTATTAGTGAGACCCACTAAATATGTACTCATACTTGTATTGTAAAACATGGTATCAATCCCTACTCAAAAACAAAAACCACCAAGAGGTCACTCTTCTATTTCATAAATTACAATGTTTTAATGCATGTTTTACCACCAGTTTAATCATATTTTAACCTTATGACCTCTAGGCCTGTTATTTAGTAATTGCTATTAATTATTCAGTAGCTAGTATGAAAGTAATATAAAAGTTAAGTAGTTACAACAGTGAGGGTGGGTCCCTTTAACTGCGTTCTTCTGGCCTAAATTCTAAATTCTGGCCTAAAACTACAGTTTAAGATGTCATTTGTCACGTTATGGAGTATTTTGTAGCTCAGCACTGCATCCCTCCATCATCTTAGTTTGACAGAATCCCAGATTTGATCTTTTTCATGTTTTTGTTTATTTATATTCTCACTACAGTAATCAGCATGCATTGTACAACCACTGGGAATCCCTGTGGTACCAACCAATCCTGACTTGCTAGCCTAGCCACTGATCTATAGGCTAAATAATACAACCAAGCTAGTACTAGTTATTTGGCAAAACGGACATTTGAGGCAATATTTTATCCTTTCAATAGCAAAACTGAGCTAACTTATCTTGACAGGTGGTTAACCGTAGCTTTAGCTTTTTATGATTGTATGGATTGTAATGATGATTTAAAGCCAGTTATTGCTGTCTGCAATAAGACATTCGTTTAGTTTCCTTGCAGTAGTGTTAGCTATTTGCCTTTTTTTTCCGTTCACCAGCTAATAGAAAATAATTCAGCCTGCCCCAAAAACCCACCTCAAAGCACAAGTAGTTTTTGAAAAATTCCTTTCACCTTCAAGATTCATCGTCAGAAAGGGTTTTTCTAGACTTTAGACCAAAAAGAATTGTGGCCATGTATGCATGTGTGCTTACATGGCCACTTAGACAGCTGTCCAAATTACACTCTTGCTTTTGATTACCCTGTAACCCATTGCAATCAATAAAAATACCCAATTCCAGCAGCTAACACTCATTTCTGGTTTCAGTCACATCCACTTTCAGTTTGTACTTAAAAGAAGGTATTGAAAAAGGTGTTGTTCAGGAATCGGTTTCAAACATATTTGTATTGGTATTGAAAAGTTTCAACTGCCAAACTTTTATGTCATAAAACTCCAGCTTTTTTCACTTTCCACTTTAGCACTTCCTCATTCAGTAGAGAAATTTTATGTAAACAGCCACTAGAGTTTAAGCAGTTGAAGCTCAGAATGAACTCAGGGTTTTTCACTTCAAGTTTTTTAGGAAAAGAAAGCTCACCAGGCCGTCACAGTTGTTTATGGCGACAGAGGCTCCGGGAACGTCAGTGATGTCGCCGATGAAGGTGCAGTCCGTCTTCAGCAGCTCCCTCCTCAGAATCCTCTCGGTGCGCGTGCCATTCTCTGTGCTGTTGTGAGATGCTTCCACCTCATCATGCCATTCCACCATGGCACCTGGAGCCACCAGCCTCTTGTTGGGGCGCAGGCGCAGGTGGAATTCCTTGTCAAAGGCGGTGATGTTAAAGAACAGCCTCTCTCCTGCAGGCTCTGAGCCGGCCGGCACGTCACGCTTGATGCGTTGCTTGTGATTGGCCGAAAGGAGGTGCGACAGGAAGTGGCCCTCAGAATCGGTGCTGATTGGAGTGACAAGCCCATACTCCTTCAAACGGCTTTTCAAGAAATCTGATGAGACAGTAGACAAGTTGTTATATTGCTTACATAAATAGTGCAATTACTGCATATTAGTATGCAGCTTGTTGTCATGGCATGCCTATTGTTTGCGCTATGGTATACTGCTGTTATGGTTTATACATAAATTGGTAACACGTGAACCCTGCTAATGTAGACATAACCATGCCATAAACATGTCATGACAGTTGTCATATGCTGTCTTGAGCTGTGCCATGTTATCCTTACTTGTAATTATTAGGCTAGATGCTATAATGTTTAATGTCATGATGTTGATAAATGTACTCTAGTTAGCCATTATGACATGAAACATGGTGACAGTATCTGGTAATGGTAACATGACACTGCTATATTACTGAAAATAATTTGTCATGCCAACTCATATAATTTGACACGTTTATAGCATGGTTATGTAAATGTTATGTAGCACAGTTCATGTAAAGTGTTACCCATAGTTGCACAGTTAAGCAATTTATGACTGTATTTCTTTGCATTACTTCCATTCCTAAACATGGTCAATACTTCAGGTGAACTTTATTAACCTTCCTTCAGTTGCTCGTTTGTAACTTTTTAGTGAAAGGAAGTTTAAGGGCTTCCAAAAGTCTCATTTCAAAGCAACTTTCCTCTAACATTTGGCCTGCCTCATGGACACATGAATGATGGCCTGCATACAGGTGAGCATCTGAAATAGAAAAAAAAGCACCTGGACCCAAAGACCATGTGCCTTGTAATTTGCCTGTGGTACCTCTGGCAATGTGCAAAATAAAAGCAGCTGTTATTGTTTGACACACGTTGTAAGCTTGGTAAAATTGCATGCTTTGCTTCCCAGCACAGTCTGGTTTTAGGAGCATTTCAATGAAAAAATAGTGTATCTGAGCTCCTTGGTCTCAGACCTTGAGCCCGGCTGTCAAATACTGAGCAAAAAGACTTCCAGAGGGATTTCCTCATTCCTGTCAAACACTATGATTGTCTTTGATTACAGTGGACTATTTACTGGAATATGAATGAGTCATAGTTCAACAAAATAAATATCCACTTATTGGCTGACTGAACTAGGTAGTAACAACCAGGAAAACAAAAACAAAAACAAAACTCAGCAATCAGAGCCCTGTTCTCTAAGAATATTTGGGAATTTTCCCACGCAGTGCTCTTCTTTAGGATGCCGGCATACAGCTACAAAGAACACTCACAAGGTCTCTGCAATGAATGCTTGACAAGTTCTTGAGTGCCAAGAAAGTGACTGTCAAGGTCAATATGTTTCACATAACCTGCTCCTTTGGTTGAGGATACTAGAAAACTTTTGCACGGGCCACATTTTGTGTTTGTTTTTTTCGCCCAATATGTTAAATTCAGCAAATAAACCGTAATTGTAGATTAAAATGTGTAGAAATGTGTTCTCTGTAGAGGATGTGTTAATTATCACTTGGATAATTAACAAAACATGTCATGTGACCAAGGTGCCATGTTGGTGTTTGTTTATTTATTTAAACACCAGCAACAGATAAACAAAAAACACACTGTGAATTTTATCCTGTCCATTTCCAAACCTCTCATATAGGATTCCCAGTATTCAGAATTATACTATATCTGCTTCAGCTAATCAGTCCTTCATTAAATCACATTAGGTCTAATTCTATTGATTTTATTACTTCATTTTTCAAAATAGCTGCATAAATCAGTGGTTGAGATGTAAACAGTCACTCAGAGTTTGGTGTGAAATGGTTTACTGTAGAAAAACACTCCCATTTCCTTGGTGGTAGGAACCACGGGCTGTGATGTCTACAATGCCACTTTATTTACCACCTAAAATGACCAGTCAACCTGCACGTGTCCTGATTTTTTTTGTAATGTTGATCATGCTTAAACAGAGGCAAATGTGAAAAAAAATATTCGGGAACTAATTTGCCTTACAACACCCTGCGTGCACCTCTCCACCATGAATGGATTCTCAGAAGTATGTTTTAGGCCGAAATCTCAAAACTATAGTAAAACAACATCTCAGACATCAGGCAGTGTATTTGTAGTCATTTAGTGTAATATCTTTCTGTGAGGTAGATTTTAGAGACATTGAACACTCCAGATACCTCAGAAGTCAATTCTGACCAAAACATTGCATTTCACATCAAACCAAAAAAACCCTGAATAGCTTCATTTGCATTTTTATAATTGAATTATGTAAAATTTTTAATAGATTCATGTGATGGCTAGAGAGCACAGATAAGCCAGGATTCAAACCTGTGGTTCTCTAAGTGTATTTGTCTAATAAATAAAACAGATATTTATTTCTTCAACAATCATGTTAGATTTTTAATTTAAATTAACAATTAAAATTTATTTGCATTTATTCTAGTGTTCTATAGTATTTTTGCTGGCAATACACACTTACTTACTCACTTATCTAAGATCTAGTATCTAAGAAATAACAATGCTACAAATGTCTACACCAAACTTTGCAAGTCTGCGTGGCACATTACCACACTTAGGTCCAGATGTCAGCTTGCATAATTTCCAGCTTTCTCTCAAAGTTCAACAGGGTCACAGGAAACAATTATGTAGACTAAAAGTCCAAATCTGTTGAACATCTCTGCACACAGAGTCTCCATTCCTCAGAATGGCAATCGATAGTGCATGTTTGGATTTATTAAGCTCGGGAGTTTCTTCTTCTACAGCTCTGCAAAGCATTCTGAAAATGTTAACTACCAGTCTCTATGTCTGATTACCTGGTCATTTGGGTTCAAACTAGTAGCCTGTCAGGTAGGCAATATTTCTCTTTTCTCTATTGTATATGAGCTTATCTGCCGATGCCGACACAAACATTTATGAAACATGTAGAGTGTAACAACTGCTAAGATGAATGAACTATAGACATTTTGGCATATCAACCCAGTGCCAGCTAAACACTCTGCTTTCTGGAGTACAATACACACCAATCATCAGATATCTAAACACCAATCTGGTGCCGAAAATATTTTAAGCAATAATCTGCTGATATCAATGTTCATCAATGTAAACTTATCACCTTTTCCAAAAAGAGACGGTTCATTTTATTTATGTATGTCATAAATGATATAATAGGGCCTGTTCACAACTACAGTCTCCTGCAGTGGCACACTGCCTCCTTTCCTCTTGGCGTTCACACTTAATCCGACTCTTGCATCAAGTGTAAAAGCACCAGCATTTCCAAATGTGAACAGCAAAGTGGAGCTGGGCAACATGACAATATTTATTGTTATTGTGATAATTCACAGTATGTCACAATAACCTTTTCTGTGCATATATTGGATACCATCAGCACTTGAAATTCACCTTCAACCAGGTTGTTTAATTAAAACGTGAGCACAATTAGTCCAGTTTAATTGGATTTAGTGCATTAGATAAATAGGTTTTTTGGTATTTTTACAATGTGGTGCTACTTTGTCTGCTCTAACCTATCTGATGTCAGAAAAACGAAATATAGTGACATCATCTATCGCAAAAGTGCCCTTAAGTATCACAATATTAGATATGAAATAAGTGCATCATGGCCCAAAGTCTCAGGAAAGTAGTGCATGATAAGAACCATGTCTTACCTTCTTTACTTGTGTCACCAGCCTGAAAAAGAAGAGAAAAGAAGTAATTACAGAAATATAAATGAATAATCAAATCCCACAGGTTTGACCTTAACAAATAGCAAAAACAAAACCCAACAGATGAGAGTGGGTCGACATATGAAGGGACTCTCATTTTATCCTGTGAAATCTGGCAGGTGTTCAACTTTCGATTTCACACGACTTAAAATCTTGGCAGGAAAGGATCGATATGGGGGCTGAGAGGGGTCGGCGGACACAAACAGTGGAGCAAATATACATGCACTTCTTCACAAGAGGGGCGATTCAGCAGTGACATTCCCACTCACCCGGGGCTGCGATAGTGGCTACACAAGGCGGATTTTATCGTAAGTTAATGAGGCTAATCTAGCAAACCCCTGAGGGAGGATCAGCCACACAGCCCGCAAACACTGTTCTTGACTTTCTCTCCACGGCGCCAAACTTCTGTTCGCTCGGCTGGAGCTTTTCCTCCACTCTTTCGCGCAAGAAACAGAAATGTGCGAGACATCAGTGAGAAATCCGTGTGTCACTTACCAGAGCGGCTGAAGTCAGACCTACTACAACTCCTACAAGCAGTAACCTGAGTGACAGCAGTACAACCATCACGGAGTCCAGCTCTACTCTCTCAGCTTCAGGGCGAAGAACAGACACTTTAGTCCAACTCTGAAGTTTCACTACGGGCTCGAGCAGCCAGTGTGTCCGCTAACGTACTACAGCACAGCCGCTCAGCGTCTCTGAGAAGGAGAACCAAACATCTGTCTCCGGTGCGGCTTTCAACGTCAGTGAATCTGCAACAACCACCACCTCAAACTAGTAACTCAAGGAGCAAATTACGTAAGGTTGCGAGTTGCAGCACTTGGGTCTGTGTGATTTCTTTCTTTCTTTTTTTTTTCTTGTTCCAAAAACGTTAAAAGCACATTTCCTGGCTGACTGGTAGCCTAGCTGAGGTTTCTGCTGGCCGGACAGAGCCGTGTGTGAGCTCTTTTTGCTGCCTGCTGCTCCTCCACTCCCGCTTAATAAACTACAGACCAGCCCTGGCGTGACGTCAGCTTCAGCCAGGACCTGGAGAAACACATGGTCGAGAAAAAAAACACAGAAAAGAAAGGAGGAGGAATATGGAAAGAAAACACATGGTAGTACTTTTCTCGAAGTGAACTGTGAAGGTTCGGGCTCGGTCTGGTAATTCGTGTGTCTGTCTCGGTCTTCTTCTCCTGTGAGCCAACTTAGAGTCCTGAAAACGGGGCTTAATTTATTCATTCATTTATTTATCGCTGTTCCACTGGAGCTCCTACGCTGTAATTTATGGATGTAACTGAGTTAGCTTAAAGCTAGCCTGCAGCATGAAGAAGATGACTCCTCTCAGTTTCTGACGAGGCTGAATTTGGCTGAATTTTCCCGTTCCACCTTAAATGGTGCAGGAGTCCCATTCTAGTGCCTCGGAATGTATGTGCTGCACCTGTAACTGCTGCACCATTTAAGGTGGAACGGAAAAAGTCGAACAAGGAGCGGGCGAAGACGTTTCGCCAGGTTCAGCTAGCCACTTAAACACTTCTCTTAGAAACACGTCTTTGCTTTATCGCTTTATTAGTTTTCATGGATATTAGGCCTACAAAATGTTCCTTTATGTGTTCTGTGTCAGACTGGCTCCTAAGGATAGTAATAGCCTCGTTGTAAAGGTAGTTTCCTATTATTGTTAATGCTTGAGGTTAGTGACACCAAGTTAGTTAGGTGTCGATATGTCTTCTGATAAATTAGCATATTTTGGATGTCATCACTGACCTACTGCATGTTTTATTACAAAGAGAGCATGGCAGGTCCTGTTTAACTGGATTCAGTGCAGCGCAACAATGAAGCCTTGAATAGAAGTCATTGTTTGTTTCTGAAAGGTGGCATTTTTTGTCTGTTCCAACTTATCAAACCTCAGTAAAACTGAATATCATCATATTTATCATGTATAGTAAAAAAAGACTTAACCCATTCTGATGTTATATTTTTGTGACGCTGCCCACCCCTTACTTTTTTAACCTTCTCTTACAGCGACTGAAGTCCATTTTGGGTCATTGGAAGAAGACCTGGAAAGAGGAGTCAGACTTCTTTGGCAGATGTGAGTTTTGCATAGACCTAGATTTGATGTGGACTTTCTTTACCATGTTTGAGGAATTTATTTATTCATTTATAAATTTATGTCTTTATTTCTCCTGCCTGAGTTGAGTTTTGGAGAAAAAAAGTGATCTCAGATGATGGATTGTGTGGCCGCTGCTAAGATTCATTATCCCGAATAAGCCAGATCGGTAGAGGCATGGATACACGGTGACCTGACTGATGTTTTCCGCACAGTCGTGCAGCTCATGGCTGTGTTGGTCCAATTTTTTCCTGTGAAATATACTTGGTGGAAAAATGGGATCAATGTTTCATTCTCCTTCAGAAACGACTGGGTTTGTTTTTGATGTTGATTGTAATAACATTTGAAGCCTTTCAGTCTTTTTCCAGCAGCTGAGGCAGAACTATCACAGTCTCAGTCCTTTTAGCTGCCGTATCGTTGGTATTAAGAGAACTCGCAGGCTCCTGTTGGTTTTGTATGTTTCGGATGTGTTGTACAATGCCATGGCTTTAATGTATCAGCAAGAATCAGCTTATCTCAATGTCCTGTAAGTAACCAAACTCTTTATTTTAACTGTAACTCTTCAGTAGGTCATCTGAAAAGATAACTTAATGTGGTAATAATGACATTAACTACTTTTATTCAGCCTAAATACAAGCTTTGAATGAGCTGTTGTTTCAGTGAAAGTATCTGAGTTAAATAAAAATAGTTCAGTTGCTCGTTACCACATGATGTAGGTTTTTTAGGTTGAGCTGACAGACATTTTTTTACAGTGTAGGTAACTGATTTTGCATTTAAGAATTTAAAATGCCCATTTGGCCCATTAAAGAGTAAATGATGTTATTTATATTGTGTCTTTGGCTAAGAGAAAGTTCTGGTTATTTGTAAGTATGTTTCATGTATTCAAAGGCTCATAAAACCATCCATCTGCCAAATCAGCTGTAAAGAAATCAGGATCTGATTCAGCCATAAAAATTCATCAGCGCATCCCTCCTTTCAGTACTTCAAAATTATGTCTGCATAATTACAATTACAATATGACAGTATTTTATTGTTACTGTGACAAATTATGTCACAATATGCCTTTATGGGCATATGATGGATAGCGACAGTACTTAAAGAACGCTGACCAACTACATGTTATTACAAGGGGAGCATAATTGGGCCTTTTTAATTGGATTTTATGCAGTGCAGTGAAAATCATTGTAATTGTAGGTATATTATTATTGGTTTATTTTTTATGTGTCCCCATCGGTTCTATTTTGTCTATTCCAACTTATTAAATCTCAGAAAAACAAAATATCGTGATGTCTTGAAGTGATATAATATTTTTGCTCTATCACCCACCCATATGTCTATGATGCATTTTACTTATAGGCAAATCAGAATGCACATACTAATTTGACTCAGATGGGTTTCTGAAACAGGTGGAGAATCGCTTATTCAGTAAAATAGGTGACTTCATGCTTGAAACAATCAACAAAGTATCCATTACAAGGTACAGATGCATCATACACAGTATGATGTATGTTAGGCTGCACTGTAAGTCACTGTTAAACTTCCCTTCAGAATATGTTGAATGAGGTGTTTATTTAAGTATTTAGTAACTTTTTTTGTTTTATTAGCATATGAATAGTTTTGTACTGTTAAAAAAAGATTAGGTACATTTGAAAATCAGAGATGTTAAGGCATAACACTCTGAGGATTTTGCTATGTTTGGTCCAGTTAACACTCAGTAAAGTT
Source organism: Pygocentrus nattereri (assembly GCF_015220715.1). Taxonomy (NCBI): domain Eukaryota; kingdom Metazoa; phylum Chordata; class Actinopteri; order Characiformes; family Serrasalmidae; genus Pygocentrus; species Pygocentrus nattereri. The sequence goes on along the minus strand of NC_051230.1, from coordinate 19,605,443 downwards.
GGGAATGATGTCACTTTGTCACCCGTGCTGCTTATTCTTGCTGTTCAATGTCTTTAAATCCACATGTTGATGCATCTTCTATTGCTTTACAGGCAAGTTTTGAAAAGGCCATGCAATAACTTTTCAAAGTGATCAAAAGGCTTTTTTGTTATAGAGTTGATAATCCCAGCATAATACCCCATGCTCTCTCAGTCTGCCCAGCTGCCAAGGCAGAGGAGTTGTGGAACAAAACACAAACCATTCGCAAGATTTTTTTTACTATTATTGTCATAGAAGAAATACTGTCCTGCGTCTTGTGGATCTCATTGGAGAGTTTCTAAAAATACAGTCAACTTCTCCACAAGAGAAATGGATAGCTGCAGAAAGTCAATGATATTTTTTTCTCACTCCTGGTGCTGGCTGCTCTCCAAGCTGTTACTGGTCTTTCGCCGAGATGTGAGGATGAAATTCCAGCAGTATTGTTATCGTTGATTAAAAGGGGTGCTTGGGGGTCCTGAGAATCGCACTCCTCTCAGGTCAGCATGACCCTCGAGGTTTTTATTGAGGGGCTTAAATGAATGTCAGCACCTCCTTTGTTTCCTGTCTGCGATTCCTTCAAAACAGCCCCCCCCACATTCCTCTTACACTTTTAATAAGGCTGTAAAGTAGTCGGTAAAACAATGAAAATCTGTGTGCATTATTGTTGACATTAAGAACCATGTTGTTAATATCCAGCACATTCAGGGCTGGACTGTATTCATATTTTGTTTTTCTTTGTAACATAAATTCCTCTACAGCCAGAAATACAGCTGCACTCTTATAAATAATGGCTCTTGAATAGTTCTTGGCTTGGGCTTATGGTTCCAGGATACAGAACTTGTACATTATGTGGAGGTCCTTTAAACTTTTAACAGCTTCTTCACACCTGTACGTATAATATATGATCACATGAAGAAACATTTATTGAAAGGTTCTTTAGGGTTCTTCTGTAGCTCCTTTACTTTTAAGAATGCACTTGGAGATATCAGTTCCAGTCAAATGAAGGAGAAAGTCCTTTATTCTGAACAAATATATTTCAACCAAAGTAGCACATCTCTATGCAAAAGCTTAGGCCCCCCAGTCAAATCACAAGTTTTGTAGCTTTTCTAGAAGTTCACATTCTGTACATTTTGATCTGTTACTGTTTAATGAAGTTAATATATTGGAGTGTAAAACAAAACATACAATGTGGCCTGTGCAAAAGTGATGTGTGTGTGTTTTTTATATATATATAGATAGATATAGATATATATATTTTTTTCTCCAACATGTTAAAGTCCACAAATATATAGAAACTCTTCAAATACAGGATGTGGTCATTATTTTACATATAAAATCAGCAAAACATAATTTAACCAAACATTTGAATACCACAGTATATTTTAACCAAGACTTGTGCTGGAATATGCTTCAGGTTCTTGCAATCTAGTAGCTGGTTTCTTTTGTTTGGAGTGACGTGTGGTATGTGAAGGCACCAGTCAGACCACACTTAATGGCAATTTGCAACACAGCTGACCTTGCTGACATCAGAGAGGGCAAACCGTCGGATGTGAAACAGGCAGATGAATGTCATGCGGTTTACTTGCTACGGTTCCACTTTTGTCTCGGGACAAAAAACAGGACCACAATAGGGACCAAAGGCATGCCAAAGTCACAATGTGCATCTTGCTGGTGGCGTGACCACCCTGCCAGAGGTTGAATGGGTTTGTCTACAGACGTCACTAGGAGAAAAGAGGTACAGCAATAAAAATCTGTGGGGAGCAAGAGGGAGTGTTCTTAAAGGGGGAGAGAGTGCCACAGTTTGACATAATTTAACACATCATTGTCATGTAATGAAAGAAGTACTTTTTTTTGCCAACCCTACTGAGACTTTGAAATTTATTCAGTGATTTAATCTGGGATCATTGCACAAGGCTGGGTGAGCATAAATGGTTTTATTTCAGACAAAAAGGAAGGGTGAAAAGGCATGTTAGTAAGAGAGTTTTAATGATTTCACACGGGAAAATGGTCATATAGAATCACATGCCTTTGAAGTCTATAGTTATGTTGCAAACTGTAAAAAATGTTGCAAATGAACATTTAATTACACAATTGCATGAGCAATTTCATAGTTATGTAACAGTTACATTAACATTTAATTGACATTCTGCATCAACAAGTATTTCTGACATTCGTCAGTTTGTTTTATTGTCAACAAATAACAATCACATGGCAAAAATGTTACCTTTTTCTGTCTGCAAAAAAAACTGCACAGCAATAACCTTTCATCACATTCAAGTCATAATGAAATATCTTAATTTCTGCTTACAGACCAAAACATGGTGTTTGAAAACTACACTTTCAGAGCTTGCTTCAATGAGCTACAAGTGAGAAATAACATAAAACAAGAAAAGTGCATTTTCTTAATAAAATGCAGTGATTGCACAGTGTGAGCAGGTGGTTGCTAGGTTGTTGCTAACCGGTTACTATGATCTTTTAGGTGGTTGCAGAGTTGTTGATATGGTACTCCAAGTGGTTGCGAGGTTGTTGATAGGTGGCTGCTGTGATATCCAAAGTGGTTGCTAGGCTGTTGATAGGTGGCTGCTGTGATATCCCAAGTGGTTGCTAGGTCATTGATAGGTGGCTGCTATGGTATCCCAGGTGGTTGCTCTGGTTCCCCACATGGTTAATAGGCTGTTACTAATGGACTTGCATCAACAGAACAAGTTGGGTGCACAGACTTTTACACCTCATTTTTTCCTATGGGGAAAAATGGTAATTTAACAGTCATTATACCATTTTTCAAAACCATGCATCTGATCAGAAAGCTGTATACACACCATTTCCAATCAGACAGAACATTTTGGGACAGTTTCAATATCTCAAAAATTGTGGGACGAGACAAAAATCTGTCAGAAAAATAAAAACAAGTAGAAGAATATAAATCAGATAACAGTGGTGACAACATGATTTTGTTATCACCACCAATGACTGCGACTTCTTAGGTTAAATACAGTGCAGAAGGAGGCGGCCTTTATTGCAACAGTACTGGAAATCATTGTGTGTGGATTTTTAGTGAGCAGTACTTGCAGAGTCAGCAGGAACACCACTTTCATGACACATTTGGAACTCGACCAAAATCAGAACCCTTCATCTACTAATGTGCTATCAGTGCGTATTGCGCCTTCCAGCCACACAGGAACTTAGCACTAGCAGTCAAAAAGAGGCTTGGGTAATGGTGGCTTTTCTTTTTTGGACCAAAGGACATAGTGAAGGGCAGTAAGGAGAGGAGAGGAAGTGACCTACTTTGATAGAATTCCACTTTATATGATTCTACTTGTTGACATATGAATGAATATAGGTTGCTTTTTCTTACTATTTTCCATGCAGCAAGTGCAGTGAATGAAAATATGCAGTGTGATAGATGATGGTACATTTCCTCTAGTTCCCCATTTCCCAGTGATGTTGTGGCTCTTGCAAGGCATTTGTGTGGGTGGATGAGCATGTCAGTACCACAAAGCGCTGCATTACAGCTTACAGTTAGTTAACTGAAGAAGACCAGAAGATTCCCTTTGATTTGATGCTTAAAACACTTTCTACAACAATGTATAAATGGATGATTGATCTCAATTTCCTAAATAACTTAGTAAAGAGAAAGATATTAACATGTCGATGATTTTCTCTGTCGCTTCTGCAGACACCGGCTTGTGCTTAGAGGCATTTTGCAGTCTTTGAGCTCAGAACCATTCATACTGTCCACTTAAAAAGGCATCCCCAAGTAGTTTATATATACAGGCAGGTTCCAGACAGTTAACCTTTTGAAACAACCACTTCTAGGAGGAATGCCCACTTTCCAGCCCAAGCAGCCGTGACAGAAGCCAGGAACATTGCAGATAGAAAGCCACCAAAGCGAGCCTGTGTTTGGACACATGCGGATGCATACATTAAGCACGGCAAGGCACATTTCATTATTTATGCATGTTTGCAATAGTGAATGGCAACGATTCAAATTATGGATTAAGAATGTTCCACTCCAAAGAATTGCCAATGATATATAAGGGGCAATGGCAAAAAAAGGCTTTTAACATTCATTTTACAGAATTCTTATTAAAAAGTATATGATTTGTGGTTTGGTATCTACCAAACTTTCCAATGTGGTTCCAATCTACATCTTTCCAATGTGTTAATATTTGTTTCATAGCTTTTAAAATGGTATACATTTATTTTTTAACAAAAAATTTAAATGACAGGAGGCACAATAACACATTACTGAAAGCGTGTATAAATTAGTCTTTGGACACCTGTATAAATCTTGTGTTTGAACTCAAGAGTATACTTTTTTTCAAATGAATAAACATTATTTTGGAGTCACACCACCTGACTTGGTACACAAAACCAGCATAACCATGACTCAGATATGGCAATGTTGTTATTTATATTTCTGAAAGTGCTTTTAAAGTTGCACTATTTTGCAGTTTGCTGTGATTTTAAAGGTTTCAAAGACAAAATCATGCCATACTTATTCTTTATAACTTTATGTATGTTTATGTATGAAATTCTTATTTCTCAGTCTACGTAATTTACATATATGTTTGGGCAGTTGACATTTTTGGGCTTTAAAAAGTGTGTGCCTAAAACAAATTTTATTTTTGATGCAATAAAGGAGGCCATGCAGAATAATGTGATATTTGTCAATTATTTATTACATCATGATACTGGAATGTATTTTTATGATGTATGATATGTATAATGAATTTCATTTCTCCAAGACTGAGAACATAATTATCCAGGGAAAAAAGGGGAAAAAAAGTTTGGAATCCCTGTGGTACATTGATTTTTTTTTAATTGAGTGTTTGGGGAAAAAAAGCTATTTAAGAAAAAAAAACAAGAGGAACATTCAAACAATTGGTGAAAATAAAGTAGACTTAATTAGCCAGTAGTATAATATAATGAGTTTAATCAAATACTTGCTACTGTGCAGTTTATGCAGTTACTATAGACTGTTGTTATTTAAAGGCTCTCTATAATTGGTCTTTTTCTGACACATGCAGCTGGTCTATGTTCTAGAAGGACTGACATATATTATTCATAATATTCTAAGAAATGTATGACACAGTGTATCATGTTAAAGACAAGGCATTGTCATATTACACAGAAAGTTTGTCCAGTTTGAAGCACACTATGAATTAGACTGCAGATGCTTTGTACTTTTGTCTGACTGACTATACAATGCAACAGCTCTGTCGTTTCTTTTTGCCATTTAATTTGAACCGAAATCTGTGCTGAAAGGCAGTGCAGAGCTTTTATTTAAGCAACAGGATGTCTGAAGTGATTCAGTTTGAAGCCACACTTCTCATTATAGCATTGTCATGTGCAGTTAGCAGGTTCACAGCAGAGCACCACCCATGTAATTGTGTATGCAAGTTCGCTCCACTCAGAGATTTGCGAAAGGCTCAATTGGCAATTGAGTGAGATCCTTCCCCAGTGTGAGAAAAGCTTTAATGAAGATAGCATGTGTAGGCCAGCAGAGGGCTTTCTGCATGTTAGCACAACTGCTAAAGGGCCACCTAAAGCAGTGTTAGCACAGCCAGGCGTGCAAAAAGAGAGAGCAGAGGTTAAAGGCAAACAAGTCGCTCATTCGCTCAAGCCTCTGGTTCCTCTCACTGAGCCTCATGCCTTAGCCAAGGCATCTGTGCCAAAGCCCCAATATGGCCTACTCAATCAGCCAATCTGATCCCACCTCAGTCAGAATGGCCTGATCTTATCTTTCTGCTAAGCTTCAGCCCATACTATGGATGTGAGGAAATCAGTTCACTACAAACATACCACCATTTGGCTGCTTCACACAGATGGAGAACTGGATTAAATTTCATTATTTCTACTCAATACCACTGTTCACAATAGGCAATCCAGTATATATTAGAGCTACGCAAGTAAGGTCTGCTTACTGTAATGGCACCAAAGTTTCTCAATGGATTTAAAATCTATATTTAAAATCTAATAATTTTATAATGTTCAATAATAATAATAATGTTCAAATGCAGAATTTACACCAGAAACAAGATGACACACATGACAAGCCTACACTGCCCAGTGATGATCTCACAGCCTATGTACCCACATTTCTAATGGTATAAGTTCATTTTTAAAAGAGGTCATTCATTTTACCACCCCAAAAATTTAATGTGGCGTAACACATTACTAAAAACCTTTAATATCAAACTAAACTACTGAAACTGTATATAAACTAGTCTTTGTATTTGGACATCTGTATAAACTCAAAGAAACAAACATAACAACACATTTTCCTCGGGTCACACCACCTGACTTGGTAAAGTGAACCAACCTAACATTTACTTAGAACCGAGCATTTTTTTTCAGTTGCTAATGACCTTGTCATCGCACCATAAAAGTCACTTGGGGTCTTTGTTTTGATGCAACAAAGTTTTTTCACGTATCTGTGGAAAAGATTTGGGTGACTATTGACTTCTAGTGTTAACTATATTTGCCTGAAAGCTCCAGCACTCAACTAAAGAAGCAAAATTTGGACACTAAACATGTCTTGCCTGATTGACTACATCTTGGGTAAATGGAAAACATTTGAGTCTTCGCTGTACCTCTCCTTTAGTGTTTAATTTGTTTGTTGTGAGCATTTAGACCAATCATATGATCAGATAAGTGTTACTGTGAGTGTTTTGTTAAATCAAACATTTATGTAATTCAAAGCCTAAATTATTTTCTCCAAAATACTGTGGATCAGTCTTTAACCATGTCACATTTCTGATTCAGTTAAATTTCTGTTTCAAACTATATTGTTAAAAGTATTCACTCACCCATCCAATTCATTGAATTCAGGTGTTCCAATCACTTCCATGGCCATCAGTGAATTCCAGCATGGTACCGTGATAGGACGCCACCTGTGCAAGTCCAGTCATGAAATTTCTTTGCTACTAAATATTCCACAGCCAACTGTCAGTGTAATTAAAACAAAGTGGAAGCGATTGAGAAGCAACTCAGCCACAAAGTGGTAAGCCATGTAAAATGACCGAGCAGGGTCAGTGCATGCTGAGGTGCATTGTGCACAGAGGTCGCCAACTTTCTGCAGAGTCAATCACTACAGACCTCCAAACTTCATGTGGCCTTCAGATCAGCTCAAAAACAGCATAGAGAGCTACATGGAATGGGTTTGCTTTGCCAAGCAGCTGCATCCAAGCTTTACATCACCAAGCGCAATACAAAACGTCGAATGCAGTGGTGTAAAGCGCCGCCACTGGACTCTAGAGCAGTGGAGACGTGTTCTCTGGAGTGACAAATCATGCTTCTCTGTCTGGCAATCTGATGGACGAGTCTGGGTTTGGTGGTTGCCAGGAGAACTGTACTTGTCTGACTGCATTGCGGAAGTGTAAAAATTGGTGGAGGGGGGATTATGGTGTGGGGTTGTTTTTTTAGGAGTTGGGCTCGGCCCTTTAGTTCCAGTGAAAGGAACTCTTAATACTTCAGCAGACCAAGAGATTTTGGACAATTTCATACTTCCAACTTTGTGGGAACAGTTTGGGGATGGCACCTTCCTGTTCCAACATGACTGCGCACCAGTGCACAAAACAAGGTCCATAAAGACATGGATGAGTGAGTTTGGTGTGGAAGAACGTGACTGGCCCACACAGAGTCCTGACCTCAACCTGATAGAACACCTTTGTGGTGAATTAGAGCGAAGACTGCGAGCCAGGCCTTCTCGTCCAGCATCAGTGTCTGACCTCACAAATGCACTTCTGGAAGAATGGTCAAAAATTCCCATAAACTCACTCCTACACCTTGTGGAAAGCCTTCCCAGAAGAGTTGAAGCTGGAAAGGGTGGGCCAACATCATATTAAACCCTAAGGATTAAGAATGGGATGTCACTCAAGTTCATATGCGTGTGAAGGCAGATGAGTGAATAGTTTTGGCTATATAGTGTATATTGCAAAATATGAATTTTGTCCATATTGTGGAGGCCTATAATAATGTAGATGCACCTAATAAACTGACACCTCAGAGTAGCTCAGACCTGCTTTTTCAGATTTCCATAACTTTAACTGCCTTTTTGCACTTGAATGTAAACATATTGCTTCAAAAAGAACAGCAAAATTGACAAACAAGGGGAAGTTGTTCATAAACAGTGGAAAGTAAGGAATACCTGAGGACCGAGATTGCATGACGGTCTGTGGCCATGACAGCACAGAGCATGGTGGAAGAAGGTGAAGCATGAAATCATTCAGTGTGTGTGTGTGTAAAAGAAGGATCATTGTGCAGGTGGGATACCCGAACCATCGTCTGGTCAGAATGAGGGTGGGCAGGGCTGCTCTCTCTTTCTCTCTGTCTCTCTCTCTCAAACATAACGCCATCTCAGCAGCTCACCGCAGACGAGACAGAGGTGCCGTCCTCCATTGGCCTGGCCTGTTGACGTTGGCGTGGAGTAAGTTGTCACGGAGCCTCAGCCCCACAGGAAAGTCCAATATTTGAACTTTTCACTCCTGTTTCAGCTGCGAACCCTGAAAAGGTCCAGCTTTGTCAAAGAGATGACAACCAGACTGTGAAAATAACCGCGACAGGGTTAGCCACAGCCTGGCCTGGACCTGCCATTTGCTGTGAATTGGTGTGCAAATTCCCATAAAATAAGTGCTGGAATGGTTTACTGATTTACTTGACCGAGTTACGCAACACCCTCAGCAGCCCTCAGTGCACCCGAATATAGAATATGGTGTTGAACCTCCTTTTGGATTTTAGGTCAACCCAGATTTGAAAGAAAATGGCTTAGACATATTACTAGAATACTGATAAAACCACAGTATATTGCATTTTATATTTTATATACTTTATCCACACACAAATAAAGGTATCTGTCACTGGGGCAGTACCCCACTTGTCACTAGGGTGGTACACTCAAGGTATCCTCAGTCTCCAGGCTTTTTATTTTATTATTCTGTTTAAAAACATTAGGTTATGAAAAGGTACCTTTCACCTGAGTAAAACTTATGCTTCAAGGGTTATTTAATAAAGACTATAGGACTATGATCACTGAAAGAACAATTTGCGTTCTTATACACACACATACATTTTATATATATATATATAAGTAACAATAGCAGAGCCCTTTTGGTAGCAGAACCCTCTGTCAACCAAAATATTAAATATCTCCTGAAAAATGAATAACTTGTACTTAATGACTGTTTTGAATGGAAATTAAATAAATGAGTTGTCTATAACTTTAGCACAGTACTGTAAATATTTTGCAGCTTGAAAAGTTTTCATTATCCATCATAAGCAACCAGAATTGAAGCAACCAGAATTGTTGTGGTCGCATAGCATTACCACTGCAGTTGACGTCACTCTCTACCACTTCAGTTTTATACAGAAATCACAAGGACAATACTCTAATGAATCTACATTATGTAGGGTTTAGGTCTGGTTTATGATAATCATCTGTTGGATGAATGCATTAGTGTTTAACGTTCTAAGCTTTTATTGAACAACCTCTCCACCTCTCCACATTTCTCTTCTGGCCGTACCACCTGGCTGCTGCAGATGCTAGCTCATTAAAGACGATCACTTCCAATAACATTTGGTTGATTGTACTAAGCTCTCAATATTTTTCACTGGCACATCTGAGCTTTTGAAAACAATGCTGGAAGTCAGTATTGTTTTCCTTCAAGATATATTGTAAAATTAGAGGTCGTAGATATTTTGACAAGCCAAAACATGTAGACTGTTCCGATCCAACAATCTGTTTCTTAAAAAAAAAACAGAACATTAATAATTAGTGTAAAGAAAATTGATTCAAGACGTACTACAGATGAACAGAAACTATACCATGTAGGATGATTTGAGGTAATTTAGCTTTCAGAGAGGCTCCCTCCAGATGTTTAATAATATGTTTGGAATTCATCCAGTGAAATTTTGGCCTCTGTCCATCCTATACCGTAAGAATGATAGTGATGTTTGGAGTAAGTAAACACAATCTTGGACATGCTCAAATAACTCAAAGCAATGGGAATGGTGTGCATTTAACTGTACCCTTACCTTCAGATCATTTAAATGAGCTGATAGGACTGTGAAAGATATTTCATATGTATTAAATTTTAATGATATTCTACACATTTGTCAGCTAAAAGTATAAATTTATGGAGGTCTTGGAGGCCCTTTTTTTGGTCTTTTGCTCTCTTGGAGATCCCAATATTCTCAAGTGCTTAAGAACAACAACAAAAAAGTATTCATCAAGACAGGAACCCTTTTTGGCCACATTACTGCTTCTCATTTCTTCTTTACACAATACTATGTAGGTTTTGGGCATTTCTCTGGTAGAAATGGTAGTAATTGCATGCATCATGTAGAAGAACATTTTGTAATGCTGTTTGTGCTTCGGTCCCCCTCCCTAAATGGACAAATCTGATGATTGCGAGGAAGGTGAAAGAGAACTCTGGTAAGAGGAATTTGGTAAGGGGCATGTCTTCTGAGGATGTAAGTGGATTTTCTACTATTATCATCATATATCCATCAGCATAATGCTGATTTTGCATTAGATCTGAATGACCAGTAAACCTACACATTTTTATATGTAATGTTGAAGATAGTAAAATAGCAGTTAAACTAAAAATAAAGCTTTCTTTGGGGACCATTTTGTCTTATATGTTTTAAAAAATTTATTTTTGCCACAACTTGATCTCAAAACCTTTATAAAACAATGCCACAGGCATCAGGCAGCATATTTGTAATCGTTTCATGTAATAGCTTTCTGTGAGGTAGCTTTCAAGTCAGAAATCTTGGCATAAGAATTGATTCAGAATTTTAAATGTAAAAGTTTCAAAATTTTTAAATTTAAATTTTATGTCACAACAAGACTTAGAAAAATTAATGCATGAATTTATCTCCAGCAGCTTGGACCACTGAAATGGTCATTCTACTGGCCTTCTCAAGACCACAATCAGACAACTACAATTATTTAAAACACAGTTGCTAGAATGCTTATGAGAACTGAGTTTCGAGCATATCACTTCAATTCTCATGCCACTGCACTGGTTACTAATTAAGTACAGAATTGACTTTAAAGTGCTTTTAACTGTATATAAATCTCTGAACGGCCTTGGACTAAAATAAACCGTTAATCTGCTTGAAGTATACAAACAAAATAGGCCTCTCCAATCACTCAGGACCAGTCAGTTAGTAGTGCCCTAAATCAGAACCAAACAGGGTGAGGCAGCATTTAGTCATTATGCTGCCAACTGCTGGAACAAACTCCCAGATGAGGTCAGACATGCTCCAAATGTAGCCATCTTTAAATCTAGTTTAACACATACATATATATGTGTGTGTGTGTGTGTGTGTGTGTGTGTGTGTGTGTGTGTGTGTATGTGTGTGTGTGGGTTAGAGGTGGACGAAGTACACAAATCATGTACTTGAGTTAAAGTACCCAAGGTAAAATATTACTCCAGTAAAAGTAGAAGTCCTTACTCTAGACCTGAACTTGAGTAAAAGTACAAAAGTATTTGGCTTCAGATGTACTTAAACATCAAAAGAACTAAAAGATTAATTATGGCTCTGATGTCCTTTTATCATTTTTATATCAAGACTGGCTTCATGAACTCTATTTAGGTGAAAATCCTCCAGTGTCTTTCTTGGTAAACCAGTCTTTTAATAGAAGGTCATTAATTAGTGACGCTGACGTCTATTAAAATGATCATAAGCACAAAACACTGAAGGTAAACAGTTTCCTCACAGTGGCTCTGAAATCACTTTTACAAACAAGCAAAGTTTCAGTTTAAGATTACTTTGTAAATTAATTACAAGTTTAATAAAAGCTGGTTTTAAACTCAGGATCACAAGTAAGTTTTCCTTTACTGTGTTGATCTGTAGGCGTCTGTTCATAAATATAAACTAACCCAAACTAATTTACTATAAAATGAAAGTGTTTGTATGAATTCAGAAAAGAAGAAACAGGCCAGTCACGACTGCATATGTGGACATATTTCTATATTGTGGTCTATTTACACAAAGTTAGGTTAGTTCCATCATTTAGGAAGATGTATGGGCTGCCCTGACATTGAACTGTGTGATTGCACTGGGTCGGTATGACCAACAGGTCAAAACAAGCTCAGAACAAAGTGATCGCTGTGCCTGATTGGTGCTCTGGCTTTGCGCTTCTTTTGATTTGACATGTTACATTTTTATACACACAGAAACCAAAAGGAACGACAGATTTCTCAAAATGTAGTGGAGGAAAAAAGTGAGATATTTGACTTTGAAATGTAGTGGATTGAAAGTAAAAAGTCAGCCAAAATGGAAAAACTTAAGTACAGATATACGAAAAAACTACTTAAGTATAATAATGAATTACATTTACTTAGTTACTGTCCACCACTGGTACTTGTATATATATATATATATATATATATATATATATATATATATATATATATATATATATATGTGTGTGTGTGTGTGTGTGTGTGTGTGTGTGTGTGTGTGTAAGCATGCATATTGTTCTTTCAGTGATCATGGTTCTATCTTCTATGGTTCGATCTTTTTAAAGAGTGCATCAGTACTTTGTTAATGCTTAAATGTAATATGAAAATATATAAAATAATGTTCTTGTTCTCTTGTGCCTGCATTATAATACTATTATAATTTCTTTTAATCCTGTATTTTATATTTATATATATAAATATATTATTCATTGCTTACATTTTATGATGTAATCCCTCTATTTTATTGTCTTTGGCTTTAGCACTATCATTTTTTGTAACTATCTTTGCAAATGCTTTTCTGAGGTATTAGATCTCAGAAACATGCCATTAGCTTTATAATTTGATATTATTTAATCCTTTTAGTTTTCAGTTTTTATTCTTGAGCACTTTATTTTCCTTTTGATGTTTCTTTTGCTTTTATTTACATAAATGACGTTTGGTTCCTATCAACATCACTGTGAACAATTCAGTATGTGTTTTTTCACAACAGGGCACTCTGAGCCACTTTTTTCACACCTTAATGATTTAATTATGTAGATATTTTGAAACATGGAGGGTTAGTAAGTGAAATCAAAAAGGAACGCAAGCATTGTGGAGTACTAGGGGGAAAATGATTTTTTTTATAACTCACTGGTTGGTGAAGAAAGATGGGAAACAATGGTAGTTGTTGAAGGAGTCAAAGTTTACAGTACAATTTATGCCTTTATTTCCTGTCTTTCAGTATTATGTGGCTTTTTTGCTATGTTTACTTGAACTGATTTGGCCTTGAGACCATTAAAGCAGTTCTGAGTTGGGTCTAGGTCTCACACTTGGTCTACTACTGTCTAATTCCAACTCCGCATTTTATGGAACAGAGAGATAAAAGAACTATTAGTGATGCTATGAAGTCAATTCAGAACTTGCAGTAGGCATTATGTTCAAGACCTGTGGTCAACCGTGGTCATATCTCAACAAATCTGTGTACCACAGAAAAAAATGTAAGTTAATGTTGTGCTGTAACCTGAACTGACCATTGTTTATTCAAAATATGCTAAAACAGTTACATTAATTATAGCACTTGTAGTAGACCTTGAAATATTACATGAACACTTGAAATGACCCTAGTAGCTCAGTCTACCTTAAACCTACATATCTGCTTTAACTAGACACCTGGCAAACTTTCTTTTGCAAGTTCATTAAAACTTGGTCTCAATTTCTGAGCTGCTGAGCTAACGTTAGGTGTTTATATTGGTTAAACATGTAGCCTCTAAGGAGAGTGTTACACTGGGATACAGCACCTAAAACTACACAGGTAACCATGGCTGGTTACAAACTGCTGTTAGTGTGTTTGGTGATATGACTGATGTGGAATTGTGTAGAATTTTGTAGAATTGAGGTGTAACCGCTGTCCCATAGACTGTTGTTGGGGTAAGAGAGTTGGACTACACATTATATTGCAGTTCATGTGGGGGACTGCAATGCAGCACATTGTGAAACAGGTAAATATTCAGTGAAAATTAAAATACTTCAGCAGTCCCCAGAGGATTGTGTGGGCCTTGTATTTGACACATGGGCAGGGTTGGGATAGCTACTGAAAAATTAATAGTTAGCTACTTTGTAGCTACTTTTCCAAAATGTGTAGCAGCTACAATTTAGCTACTTTCAAAGCGCGACTATCAAAACGTTTGTGAATGTCCACCTGACACACCAAACAAGCCCGACTGACAGTGTGAACAAGTCACTGCATTTAATCCTGTGCCAGAAAGAAACATACAATTGAAAAGCTGCAAATATACAAAAAGGTCACCAAAAAGTGCAACCAACAATCAAACTTACACACCCAAAGGAATGATATCCAACAAAAAGGAAGACTAAATGCAAAGTCAATCATTCCAGGTTTTTCTTAACAAAAAAAAGTAAGTGGAGCTGATAAAATAGACAATAAGCATAGAAACAAGGAGGTAGTTATAATGTTATGTCTGATTGGTGTGTGTACATACATTCACGTTCAGAGTTTTTATTAAACTTCAGCAACACTTTACCTCAAAATCCACATCACTGACTTTTGGGGTGAGAATCAGACCTGAATAATCTCTCCACTGCCGCAGAGCTGCTGCAGCTCCACAGCAGAACTAGATTTCTAGGTAAAATAACATAATAATCCTGCTGTAAAATCGTTATAACACACAGTTTTAACACAGTTTTCACAATAAATCGTCTTAAACGCTGGAGTTAATGTAGAACTGCTAATTCACCCTTTAACGCTGAAGACTGATGTGCAGGCTGCTGGTCACCATAGCAACGCAGATAATGAAACGGCAAAGAGAAAGAAGACGAACATCGATCATTTGGAGATGAATGGACTTATTTACATTTATAATCACTCTGGTTTGCTGAAACGTTTAATCTGCAACAATTCGCAAAACTTAAGTCAGCTTGTCTTTCTCCTGCTTCTCATTCAAATTCTCCCGTTCCACCTTAAATGGCGCAGCAGGACAATCTGACGCCTCAGGCACCATTTAAGGTGGAACGGGACAATTCGAATGAGAAGCTGGAGGGTGAGAAGCAATTCAGCCTTTTAAAAAGTCAAACATTGAGAGATATTTTACAAGAAACTCACTGAGAAATTTCCTGAGATGTGAGAAAAGCGGCTACAGCTGAGCTGAAGGATGAAGCAGAGCAAAGTGAGTCTGAGTTTGGGTTTATATGTTCAGCTTGAACTATCAGTACACACTGAGATATACTTACAGTCAAGAGGGTAAAACGGACAGAAAATGTAGTGCCTCCCAAGGTGATTTCATTATTGCTGAAAGAGACCCCTGCGTTAAGCCTATTGGTAAGGGGTGATCAGCGGGTGGGGCGTGCGTGCCCGTTTGCTCGAGCTGTCCGTGGCTCAGTCATTACTGCACAGTCGCCACCAGCCCAGTGAACAACCGCGCTCTGTGGTTCATTTTGCGCAGATTGACTGAAGCCTGTACCGAAATTGTAGTGAAAATTTTTGCTATAGCTACACAAAAAATTGTAGGAGCTACAGCTACTAGCTACATTTCATAAAACTGTAGTGGCTACAGCTACTAGCTACTAAAATTTGTAGCCAACTACAAGATGTAGCACACTACTTAGCTACTCCCCCATGCCTGCACATGGGTTCTAGACAGTGATGAACTTTGCACCCTGGATGACCATTTGTGCAGTCACTCAGTAGTGTTTCCACAGACACTGCAAAGCAGGCATAGAACACTAGAAAATGTGTAATTTTACAAAGTATTACATAAACATGGTCAAATTGCCTAGACTTTCTAGGTTTTTTAATTGAAGATTCCCTTCAGAGAACACACTTCTGCACATTTTTGAGTGCAACATTATTTGCTGAATAAAACAAAATGTGGCCTGTGCAAAAGTTATTATTTTCCAAAATTTTAAGATGCACTATGAAAGAATTTTTATTAAAATTTAAAGAAGTAGCATCACTGTGTCAGATAAAAAACAATGCTAAAATAGTGATGTTACTGATAAGACTGGCTGAGTTTATTAAAATAATTACAGTTTTTTATATTTTTTTCATAGATTACAATCTAAATTGTAATGTGGTGTGATTTTGTTATGCTTGCATATCAATATAGTTTATGGTTTTGCTGTAGTTGCTGTTTTATGATCTTGATCCATGTGCCCCATTTTTGCTTTGAGCACCTGCCCCTCTTTTGTGAATTTGTATTGTCTTAGCTTTGAAGGCCTGCCAAAATAGTGTCTCTAAATGTTGCAGTTAGATCTAGTGAAATATTATTTTCATCACAGCAAGACTTTAAAAAATAAAGTGGTACCTTCGGTATAGAACCTTTACGTTTACATTATGTGGAGGTTCTTTGCTCTTTAAACAATGGTTCGTTTGGAGAACTTCTAAAAGTTCTACCTTCCTGAATCTTTTGCCTTCAACCAAAATCTAAAACACCTCCTTCAGCTAATTAAGAACTTCTGAGAGCAATAATTAAATTGTTCTGGCACATCTGTAGAGGATAGAGCTGTAGGAAAGCACATCTCCAAGAAAAGCGTTGATCACTGTTCTTTGACATCATTCAAAAAACCTTTTTGGCACTTGAATTTTTGTACTTTGACCAAGTGACCAGTTGTGTACAATCAGGTTACACATGCAGCAACCACTAAATGTTGTAACTGAAGTTACTTGAACATTCATCCTGAGTCATCAAGGTGTCAGTTCCCAGTTCCCAGGCCGCAGTCAGCAGCAGCCGATATTAGCCCCACAATCTTCCCCTTGAAATGCAATCCTAATCCTAGGTGAAGAAATTAGAGAATATGAAAGGGCTTCCCGCCAGCCTTGAACTCTATTCAGGTGCTTTCTTTCAGGTCCTGCCAGAGTAAATTCCCTCCATAAGCAAGCTGGCCCCTGGCTCCATACTGCTGGACATGGAGTAACAAGGTGACCAGCTTCTGCATTTAACCTTGTGGCTAGAATTGCCAAGATGATCAGGAGGAAAGAGGAAAAAGGTTATTAACACCTACACATCTCATTTGAAATGTTTAGGGTTCTTTGGCACATGATTGTACCACAAAATCAACTTAAAAGAAACCTGGTACACATAAAGGCTGTTTTGTTGAACTCATGAACACTTTTTGGATTTTTGTCTGCCATAGCATTGCCCTTGCATTATGTAAAAAAAAAAAATCACAGCATATTTGTATTACTAATGTGGTGAAAATTACACTGCAAGAAAATGTTCCGAAAGAGACTAGAGGTCCATATTGTTCAGGCCAGACCTCTTATCACACTATGATCTCATAAACCACATTGTTTCTGCTCTGCAGACACAACTCGAGGAGGAAGACATGCAGTCACAAAGCCATTGTAGTAAATCAGGGCACTTCTCCAATCACTCTTGGATCTGAAAAATGCTCTCCATGAGAGACGGCACTTTATTTGCCTCTATTGTTTGTGTAATAAAACATTGTCAAACCCCACTAAAAGGCTAAATCGCCATTGTTTATTCATTTTTGAAGAAAGAAACGAAGAAAAAACAGTGTTTGAACGCTGGCAGTGTTTCCCTTTTTGTTTCTGAGAAATAGCTTTTGTTTGCCTCTTAGCCCATGCAGAATTCTCTAGAGATGTCAACAGGAGGACAATTAATTTCCTTTGTGGAGACAACTCAATGAGCTAAACTGTGCAACAACGACCCATGAAAACGAGCAAAAGCTTCATGATGTATTGTCAATGTGCCACTAAAGCTGTCATGTGTAACTTACACTAAAGCTCACTAAAAAGGTTCATTATTAAATTAGATAGATAGATAGATAGATAGATAGATAGATAGATAGATAGATAGATAGATAGATAGATAGATAGATAGATAGATTTACATATACTATGCAGAAAAATAGAAATAAATCTAGACATAAGTTAAAGTACAAGAGAAATAAAATAAAAGTATATCTCTTTACATATATTTACATGGCATATGAGACAGATTTATTGCATTTACAAGACACCAGGCACTGAGAGGTAAACTAAAACACAGAAAAGACATAAACTAACTCTGAGTTGCATCAATATTGCAGTGTAAAGTGCATAATGAAAGTGTTATTACAGTAATAGTTGTGATATATTGCACAGTGTGTATTGATCAGAGAGAAGATACAGTGATGTGGTTCAGCACAGTTCAGACAGCAGGAGATCAGTACCGTCTCTGCAGTAAGGAGAATTGTTGTAGAGCCTTATAGCAGTAATTAAGAAAGATCTCACACGACGCTCTTTAACACAGTGCAGCTGTAACAGACGGCCACTGAATGTGCTTCTCCGTTCATCCAGTGTAGCATGCAGGGGGTGTGAGGTGTTGTTCAAGATGGTTAGCAGCTTGTTGAGCGTCCTCTGTTCTGCCACATCCTCCAAAGTGTCCAGCTTGACTCCTACGACAGAACCAGCCTTCCTAATAAGTTTGTTAATTTTGTTTAGAGCACTCTTGTTAATGCTGCTGCCCCAGCACACAACAGCATAGAATAGAGCACTCACTACAACAGACTAGTAGAATGTCCATAGGAGCTTAGTGCACACACCAAAAGACCTCAGCCTTCTTAGGAAATAGAGACAGCTTTTGGCCTCTCTTGTACACTGCAAGAGTTTTACAGCTCCAGTCCAGCTTGTTGTCCAAGTGCACACCCAGATATTTGTATGTCCCAACCACCTCCACATCAACACCATTAATAGTGACTGGTGACAAGGCAGGTTTGGACTTTCTGAAGTCCAGCACCATCTCCTTAGTCTTACTGATGTTTAGCTGCAGCTGGATCAGCTTACACCAGTCAACAAAGTCCTTCACCAGCTTCCTGTATTCCTCCTCCTGTCCGTTCCTTGTGCACCCCACAATGGCTGTGTCATCCGAGAATTTCTGCAGATGACACGACTCTGTGTTGTACCAGAAGTCAGAGGTGTACAGGTTGAACAGGAATTGGGCTAGTACAGTCCCCTGGGGTGCCCAAACACTGCGCACTGCCTTGTCTCAGACACAGCCCTGCAGTCGCACATACTGAGGTCATCCAGTCAGATAGTCCATTGTCCATGAGATGATGGATTCATCCACCTGCATCAGCCGTAGTTTCTCCCCTAACAGTACAGGCTGTATGGTGTTGAATGCACTGGAGAAATCAAAGAACATGATCCTCACAGGGCTGCCTGATGTGTTCAGGTGAGAGTACGTTCTGTCCAACAGGTAGATAACTGCATCATCCACTCCAATGCCATCGTGGTATGCAAAGTGCAGAGGGTCAAGAGCTGTTTTGACCAAAGGTCTCAGATGCAGATGAGCTGGCATCAGCTTTTCAAGTGTCTTCATTAAGTGGGATGTCAGTGCAACTGGTCGATAACTGGACATTCAGTGCTGTCAGTTGTCTTTTCTTGGGGACAGGAACCACACAAGATGTTTTCCACATTACTGGGACTCTCTTCAGGCTGCAGCTCAGACTCAAGATGTGCTGAAGAATTCCACACGGTTTCAGCACCCTGGGTTCAATGCCATCAGGTCTGCTTGAGTTTATTCAGTTCAAACTTCACCTGATTCGCGGTGAAGCACATCACTGCACATTCCAGTTGTGGGGTGAGGGTGAGAGGTGTCCATTGCAGACAGTGGTTGCTGATGGTCACTGGTGTGAATGGCTGTGATGGAGGAAGGTGAGGCTGTGGATGGCCCATGGTGTAGTTGTGTAGGAGTGTTAATCTGCATAGGAGACGGACACAATGGAGCAGAAGAGGAGCCGTTGTCAAACCACACAAAGAACTGGTTTAACTCATTTGCCCATTCACGCTTTCCCTAGAATAGGGCTGTGCTGGTTGAAGCCAGTGATGTCTTTTAGGCCTCTCCAGACATCACGAGTGTTATTCAGCTCTAGTTTGTTGTCCAGCTTGGATTTGTACTCCTCTTTGGCCTTCTTAATTGAGGTTTTAAGCTCTTTTTGTATCCTCTTCAGTTCCTCCCTATCTCCTGCCATAAATGCTATTTTCTTCTGGTTCAGCAGAGACTTTAAGTCACTGGTGACCCAGGGTTTGTTGTTCAGAAAGCATCCGACAGTCCTGGAGGGTACAACACAAAAGTTAATGTAGTCAGTGATGCATGATGTTATTGCATCAATGTCCTCACCATGTGGTTCACACAGGACACCCCATTGTATAGCTCCAGACAGCTCCTCTGTGATTCTACAGCCTCAGGAGACCACTTCCTCACTGTCTTTGTGGCCACTGCCTGTCTCTGAACCAGGGGTTTATACCATGAGTTGAAATTAACCAGGTTATGGTCTGAACGGCCCATTGGAGGGAGAGCTGTGGATTTTTATGCTTCTTTGATTAATTATGAAAATACACAATTTGCACAGTGCTGCGTGCGTATCTGACCTCTTTTAAGATCCTTTCATTCTGTAGGTCTAGTGGACAGGATCCACCAGAATCCCTCCAGCCATGGAGCTCTTTCTTGCCATTTACATTTATGGAATTTGGCAGACTCATTTATCCAGAGAGACTCACAATTTGATCATTTTTTACAAAGGTAGAGGAGGTAGTGTTAGGAGTCTTGCCCAGGCAGGGTATTAAATCCCAGTTAACAACATGGGATGCAGGGGTGCTACTCACTACACTATACCAACCACTCACTGTAAACACTCAACTTAAGACAGTGTTACACTACTACTAATATCAAGTAACACTTCTCCTATTGGCATATCCCATGATTAACCAGCAACTGGTTAAAGACAAATTCAACTCATTTACTTCAAAGGATTTTGTTGGTTTCATGTACTTGTAACATTCCATACAAGAGCTGATCAGAGGACACAACTTATTTTTTCCCTCCATGCTGGAAAGAGCCAGTCTTCAAAGGATCCATGCTCTTTCCCTAATTCACTGCAGTGATCTGTCTCTCAAACAGCCTCTTCTAAGCAATAGAACCTGCACTGTGTCTGTTTACCTGTCTAACAGTGTTGAGTAATGCAGCTGAAATCCTTCAGCAAAACAAAATCTATACAAATCCTTGAAATGTTTGGTTTTTATTTACAAACTGCCTCCTTCAGTTTATACCACAGGTTTTTGGTAATGGGTAAACATAGACCCAATAACAGAACCACCCAGCAGTTTGTATGGAGGTAAGAGCTTGACTGTTCATTACCTTCTTTATTTTAGCAGGTTGGGATGATGTTATACGTATTTTAAACAATCAAAATATATTTTTTGTCCAGATGTCTAAGATTGCTAATGAAAATGCTTCCAGTGAAGAGTAGAATATTTGAAATTTTGACATGAATTGCAGAATTTCTTAGCATGTAGTATTTGTCCCCTCCTTTGCTTTAATAATGACATGCTCTTGAGCTGTGGACTCTTGGACAGTTGTGCAATAGCCCCTGATCAGTAGATCATATCTGCCTGCAGACTTCAGTAGGAGAGATAAGCTAAAACAAATCTGACCTCTCTGTTTAAAGCCCCCGTCTACTCATTTCCGGGATTTCTTTCTAACTACAGCTTTAGTGTGTGTAGTATTTTTACTAAAAACTGGCAGATGAAGGATGCTGCTGGTCTGTTCTGTTGAGAGATTTCTGAATTGACTTTTTCTGCAGTTTTCTTCAGTTTGATTTGAGTTGGGTGGGATTGAATTTAGTGCATCAGATATTTAGAATTTTACTCCTCACAACTTTTCCTGCTCATAAAAGATTTTATATAATTTTTTATAATTCAAAAATGTTTTTATAATTCAAAAACATTCCCAGCTCAAACAACATGTTATGTTGATTTTCTAAATGGAAAAAAAAATTCTGCAAATTTTTATGTGCAAATTTTATTTGCTTGCTGAATTTAACATATTGGTAAATAGTAAGACATATAATGTGCCATAACTTAAATTCAGCAAATAAACAGTAAAATGTGCAAAGTGTGTTCTCTGTAGAGGACTTATAACACATAGAAAATCCACAAAACATGTAATGTGACCAGTGGAATGCAAACTTTGACCTATGAATGTATTCACAGTACTGTCCAAAAGTCTTGAGACACCTGAGCACATGCATAACAATAAATAATAAGTTTATCATTAACCATTAAAATAAATGCAAATTAACAAAGGCAATAAATGGTAACAAGAACAAACAGATGTCTTTTCCAAAATGCAACGTGATGTAAATGTTTTTCTGAATGAATAAAACTTTAAAACATTTTTAATAATAATAAATAATAATAATAGTGGCTTTGACAAAGAATGTAAAAATAATAAAAATTAAAAACTGGAAAATGATGAAGGTTCATAACAGCAATATTTTGCTGCTGTAAGGTTTGGCTCTTTTATAAGCGGCTATTTTTAAATACATAAATGGTGAGGAGTTGTTGTTGTTGTTGTTGTTGTTTTTCTTCGCTCCATTGTTTTCAAAGTCCCTTTTGTTAATATATTCATGTGGTCATACATTTGAATGTGTGTGCTGCTTTTTAATTGCTTTTCGTTTAAACCACTTCAAAAACGTGGCTCATTTTCATGCTGTTATAATTTTGTCTACTCCTTGCACATAATTTTCCGTTTCAATTATTTCTAAATTGGGACCATCTTGCTGGGCCTCAAAGCAAACCAAAAAACGAGATTTTGCTCTTTAAAGAAAACCAGTCAATTTGTATTTTTGTGTTTGATTCTCTCCTCTACATTAATCATTACAATGCCAACTGTTTGTCACAGTTCAGAAATCAATATTTGTGCAGTCTGGAGCTGGAGCCATGCGCACCTCTTTCACCCGGCTTCACAAGGAAGAAATATTCACCAAATACCTGAAAGCATCGGTGGACCAAGTGAGTCATTGCTTCCTGCTCACTCAAGCAAAGGAGTCAAAAAATGTGGCTTTTAAATCAATCACAAAGCTTGTCTTAATCTACTGCAGGGCCTCTGATATAAGTATTGCTCAGAATACGGAGATGACCGTCCACTGCTGTGCTCACATCTGAATAATCCCTCAAACTCAAATGCAGCACTGCACTCTCACTGCACCCCAAACACTGGCTGCACCCAAAGTATTTTGGCTTTTATGTGAGTATAAAGGAGATGATACGATCTCAGTTAAAATGAAATACCACACATAGAGTAACATGGAAGTCCTATCCTTAGAGTGAGATATGATGGGGCCAAATTTAATCTTGACACATTTACGGAATGATTATGGTCTAAATAACTCAGAAAATTGGATTGTAGCATTCACCCGGAAATGTTTTGGGGTCATTCGTGTGTCATTGGATAATGATGATCTATTTATATATGCAAAAGCACATATCTGGTCAAATGACATGTTTTGTGGATTATTTTATTATCTAAGTGAAAATCAGTTAAAAATTATCTACAGGAAATGTATATATTAGATGTTTTATTCACTAAACATTAAAAAATAAAACATAAAACATTAACACATTGTGTGCCCTTTGTGGAGGATGTGTTCACTACAAAACTGAATTAAGTTTAACGTTAAACCTCTAGGGGTCCTAGAGGTTTAACATAACCTCCCAGATGTGGAGCAAAGCTCCCCTTTAATTCCCAGAGAAAAAATCTTAATCATAAAGACATACACTCACCAAGCACTTTATTAGGAACACCTTCTTGTTTCTACACTCATTGTCCAGTCCCCACAGGACTACCAGAGAACAGGTATTATTTGGGTGGTGGAGTTTTTAAACACCTCAGTGTCACCGCTGGACTGCTACTGAATTACTTGCAGACCTATGTGTCCTCATAGTTAGTTACAGCCCTAATGTTACATGCACACATCTCTTGCACAGATCTGATTTAGCTTTACAGTAAATATACATTGTTCTTAAGGGGTCCAGCCCCCCTGACTTTCTTATATGCATTGCTAAAACAGAAATCGCTAAAAAAAAAAAGCTTCACAAAGGACCCAAAAAAGAAACCAAAAACTGCTCAATAAAAGGCAAACAGAGATGATTATTTTAACCCTAGATTCCTTGGCCTTTGGTCATTTTCTGTGAAGAATATAATTAACACATTTTCAATGACTTCACACTGTTCACCTCCTACACCTTTATATTACACATGTGGTGTTGGCTGAACCTGCGGGGTATAAAAGTGACAAGGTGCTGTGTCCTTCACTCTGTTCTCCTCCTACATGGCCTGCTGTTAGTGTGAATTTGTCTGTGTGTGTAAATGTCTGTATGAGGATGGAGAACATGGACAGGCTGCTGACCTGCTACAGCTGCTAAAAGAGAACCCTACGCTGGCCCCTGGTGATATTTCTTGTATTTTTACATAAATTCTTGTGGCTGTATTGATTTTATAAAAACAATAATGTGCTGAACCCAACAGACCACTGAGTAACAAACACATCAACACCACACAAGGCTTAATTAAAGGCAGGGCAGTAATATCTCTCCTATAGTACAATAAATCAAAGCAATTAGAAAAGCCAAAGGCTCCAAATTCACCATTACTGAAAATGGAATTAAACATTTAAGATAACTAATAGCCATCAAAGATTACTTCAATTCAAAACCGCTCATTCATTTATTCATAGACAATCAGTGCTCTATTTCTTCATTCACATTATTTCGTCCGTCCATCTTCTGTCTGCACATCCGTCCGTCTCTGGCTTTTATTGTCCAGTTACTGTCATATAAAAGCTGGATAATGATTTCGGTTATGTGTAAGTGGTGAAGCAGACTAGAAGTGTCAGACAAAGAGCAGTCAATCAAGCTGCTTATTAGCCCCGCCTGCACAATTCTCAGATTGGTCCAATTAGCAGTTTTTAAGCTGTGTTCATCATATTCATTTTTTCTATTTTTAATTCAAGCTTTGCTGGAGGTTTCTAATATTTTTTTAATTTTACATTAAATTGTACAAATAACATCAGAGTATTGTACAATTAAAAAAATCCAACTTTGCCATGACAACAGTTTTTTTTATTTAATTTGATAGAAGGATGCAACTGATCAGCATTTTAAGATACTATAAACTCTATTATTCCTACAAGACACTGTTCAAAAAACAGGAAACAGAATAAGGTTCAGTTCTCATAAAGCAGCTGCACTAGCAATAAAACAAAACAACTGTTTTAAAAGTCATGGTAGTGTGATGCTCCAAGGCTTGAATAGGCTTGAAAACGGAATTAAACATTTAAAATAACAAATACTACTAAAATGTTCCTTCTTTTCAAAGCCTTTTTTACTCATCTAACTACTGCCATTAAAGAGCAGTAACATCTCATCTGTAGTACAAATACATCATAGCATGTAGAAAAGCTTTGCCTGAATACATGAAATGCAAATTCACCATGCCCTACCGAGAGAGTATTGCAGTTCTTTTCATGAGTAAAGGCCTTAAAAAAGGCCTTTGATAACAGGCTGAAACTATATCCCAATAAGGAGAAAAGGTAGAATAAGTCACTCTTTGCATATTGTAACTAAAAAACTGGACTAATTTACAGCTAGAAGGAGATTTTTAAGCACATTTTTGTAAATAACTTCCATGTAATGTCTCAGATATTGGGAGAATATTTCATATTTCATCTTCTGAGACGCCTCGACCTCTTGCACAAGGTTCAGGTTTAACAGCCGTCTGCCTTCTTAGTCAGACGGTATCTCTACATTTGACCATTTCCCTATGGCTTAGCTGTTATCTTTCATTTTCAACTCGAAACTCTAGAGCTGACAGTTTATGATGAGGAACTGCAATATTACCGCAGATGGAAGTCTTTTAGGGAGCAATAGTTTCATCCATCCATCCATTTTGTCCATCGCAGGGCAGACAGACAGACACAGACAGTGGGAGCAATAGTTTAAAAATCAAATTCCTCTCAGTCTCCCGCAACAGATTGTTTCTTGCCGAAGTGTAATTTAATAGACTGCACAGCGTGGGTATTTCCATGACTAAATCTGTTTGTTAAAGTCAATAAAGCATTATAGATGCGTTTCTTTTTCTCTCCCATCAAAAATAAGTTAGCTTTGGGTCTTTTGGGTCCATGTAGAATAAACATATTCACCCAGAGGAAATGAAGAATGTGAATAAACAGCAGGGCTCCTGAAAAATGCATACAACTTACTTTAAAGATCAGCGTGACTTTTTTGTACAAATTTCAGAAAGAAGTGCCGTTGTCGTCCCCTCTTAGTTTACCTGTCACAAACTGCATGCTAACTATGCAAGGCTGAAGAGAGTAAAGATTCTTTTCTATTTCTTTACCATCAAATCAAATGCCGTTTGTCCTTAACCATCACAAATGCAAAATGTTGTAATGTCTTTTTGATGATTGGCATGTGTGCTGCTGCTGTGTCAGAGGTGTGCATCCATGACTGTTACAAATTGCTTATCATTGAGACTTTGTGAAACCTTCACTATTTTCTATTGCAAGATCCCTTCTGACACAATTGAAGTCATAAACTGGTAATTATAACACATTTACCTTCTGTACCCTGACATATTCAGAGTGAAACCCAATGTCAGGGAGGTATCGTGATTGAAGGCATCATGAACGTTGATAAGTACAAACAAATACTCTCTGGAACATGTTTCCTTGGGAAGTGAGAAGAAAGTTGTTCTAAAGCAAGATAATGACTCTAAGGATATTGCTGAGAAGACCAAGACAAACAAAGAAGCTGCAGTTGTTCTTAGAACAATGGACTGACCATCCCAGAGTCCAGACCTCAACATCTTTGAATGTATTTGGGATTACTTGGATTAAGGAGGGAATGTCAATGTGAATAGCATTATTTGCATCTGTGCAGCTAATGCCGTTGTGTCCAAGGTTTGTGGCTGTGGGCGGGTTGAGAAAAGGAGAAGAAGGGCAGTCATCGGAGGAGCGTGTGTGTGGGTGCACGAACGAAAATGTGCGCTGCTGTGTGTTCTGCAAATACTGGATCAGCACTGAAAAAGCGCCGGCGTGTGTGTACAGCAAAGTCCTTCCAGTAAGAGGGAGCGCAAAGAATGCCTTTAAAGATAACTGTCATCTAAACACACAGGAGAGAGAGAGGGAGAGGGAGAGACAGACACAGAGAAAGAGCGAGCGCTGAAATATCTGCTTTGCCTCCACAACAATGCATGCACCTGCTGGGTCCATGTGTTTTAATCCGCTGTTCTTTTTTTCAGATTTAAATTCCTCAAAAGCACATCAGGCAAAGAGGCTAAGGCCCTGCATTCTATTCAGCATGCTCTATCGGCACCCAGAGCGAACCCTGTCCAGCAGCCTTCTTTTCCCTCAGCAGCTGGGCCAACTGTACCATGGCCAGCACCTGAAAATGGCACTCAGAAGATGAAAGAGGGAGAATGAGGCACCCCATGATGTGAAGAGGTGGTGAAGAGTGGATGTACTACAACAGTCCATCTTGCAGAATCTCTTGCTACACTATACGACCAAAAGTTTGTAGACACCAGCTCATCTAGTGTTTTGTCTGAAATCAAGGGTATTAATTGGGAAATGTGGCCTCTACTCTTGTGGGAAGGCTTAACACAAGATGTTGGAACATTGCTGTGAGAATATGATTGTGTTCACCCACAAGAGCATTAGTGAGGTCAGGTACTGATGTTGGACGTATTAGACGAAGCTCCATCACTTCAGAGAATACAGTTGCACTGTTCCAACAGCCCTGTGTTGACCAGAGGGGGTTTATACCTATTTATTTTGGCTCATGTTTGGCTGCTCCAGAACATCCCAGTCTTTTGGCAGTACTTTCAATGGAGATTATATAGACTGTGTGCAAGTGAACACCTGTGTTAGAAGTGGTTGCAGCTTAAAATTCACTAATTTGAATGGGTGTCTGGATACTTTGGGACATATATTGCACCTTCTCAGCTTCTCAGGACTTCTCAGGACTCATCTACTCTACCTACTTTGCAGTAAAAGTTCCTCAGTTAGCTCTTCTGACTGTAAAATTCTAGAGACTGAAATATAATGTTTGCATAGTACTTGCATCTGATGGTGGATGTGCTATAGCAAGGATGAAACTGCAAAGAAGAAAAGGGAGAAAATGGGACTATATGATGCAGATAAGTGATGAAGCGTTAAGATGCCACAACTCGTCTTGCAGAATCTCCCACAACCCCTCACTTCCATGAAAAATTCATCATCTGATTTCAATCTACTAATATTTCTCATTGGGATATCTCTCCTTCTCATTGTAGAGCCCTGAATTGGAGGCACTGGTTTCAACAATATAAAACCAACTTAATGCTTATAATCATATAAAATGATTCTAATAAGATGCTAATATTCTCTAGGTTACTATGTAGCTGAACAAATTCAGAAATGTTAATGTTCATCAGCACTGACCAAATCTCACTGATCAAATAGCTATTCATAGTTATTTTATGTCAAGACATAGTAGAAATAGATTTTTATAGTTTGGCATATCATAAATGTTTGTTGTTCCCAAAATATGTTAAATTGGAAATAAAATCAGTTTCTGTTTTGGTGTTCAGTCTATTTCATGTCAGTCTTCTCTGTGCAAGTTATCAATGAATAAAATTTAAATCCAAATCTTGGTATTTGACTGTCTTTACGTTGTTCCTTTTTTCTGCTCCTACAACTGCAATATTCCTGAATTTGAAACGTAGTGTGTTTGTATAACACTTCTCAGTATGGATGTGCCACTAAGAAATGACATAATGACAGAATAAGAGTTCCCTGCTCAGAAAGAAGATGAAAAATGCACCATATGATGTTGAGGGGTGGTCAAGTGTAGATGTGCCACAACAATTCATCTTGCACAATCTCTTGCAATCTTTAAGAAGCCACTGGAGATCCTGCTCTTCCAGGGTCACTTCATTATTTTATTCTATTACACTCATACACATTCTCTAGTGGTTCTCTTCTTCTCCTATACTGTCTGCCCTTTTCATGAAAGTAATATATAGTTTGTTTGTATAGCACTAGTGTATAGCACCTACATCTCCTGAGTGTTGATATGAAGTAGGTGAAATAGCTGTCAGAAGGAAAGGAAGAAAAGGGACCATATGAAGTGGAGAGACAATCAAGTGTGAAGTTTCTTAAGATCCTGCTCTTGCATGAACCCATCATTTGATCCTAATTCATGTTCTCATTGGAGTCCAATGAGAATCTTCTTATTGCATGTTACTGAATTCTCTGCACCATGCTACACTGCATTTTCTGCACCATTATAGCTTTTTGCCTTGCAATACAGATTCTTCTCTTAGCATCCATGGCTGCATTTTAGTACAATATGTATGTACAGTATGTAATGTAGTATGTTTGTATAGCACTAGTCGTGTAGCACTTGCTTCATTTATGCCTGGATGTGCCACCCACAAGAAGACATCACAATCAGAAAAATAATCAGAAAGTGGCAACACATGTTTTGCAAGATTCTCAAGGCCTGGTTCTTGTTGTTGCTGTAGTATTCTATCTGCCAAATGAATACATGTAAGTGTAATACAAATTACCTTTCACATTCTGAAGACTGATTGATTTAAAAAAAAGCCTTTTTATTAATGCATCCCAATTTGGACTCAGTTGGAAGGTCATCAATGCTTTTGAAGGTTAAATGTATTATTTGGTTCTTTATTACCTGCAAAGTTTCACAGGCTCACTCAAATGAGCTAGTAGTGCCACTACTGCTATTTCACTTTAGTGACCAACAGGTCTGGTATAGAACAGAAGCTGAAAGAAAGGGGAGTTTCACACCTTCATTAATGATTCATAAACAGACAATGAACTCCATTAATCTTCATAGCAGTGGCAGCAGACCTCTTGACTGAAACAAATGGCTTATCATGAAGCCTATTTCCACGACTATTCATCTTGACCTCTCAAGATGGTTTCTGACAGAATTATTAAGAAAATAACTCATATGCAATGGGCTAAAGATCATTCTTCAAAACATAATAATGAGGGTGCTGGTTCAACTGAGTGCTAATGAAGCACAGATGGTTCAAAAATGACTAGAGCTGAATGAATTTGGTAAACATCACAAAATACAGAGTTTAGAATAAATTGAAGTGGAAAAGCATAAATCTCTTAAGCCCCTTCATAATTTCATAAAGTACATTGCTAGATCTTTATCAAACTACTCAGGTACTTTCCACATCACCCACTGTGCATTACACAGGGAATACTACACATTACATACACTACAGTCACAGACTACTTCACCAAATGTGTCCTGGGGCCTAAACAATATGTGAGTCATATCAATGTCAATTGACTTTATTCCATTAAATCTGAAATGAAATTTTGTGAAGCTAAAAAGATCACAAAGGAAATCAAGATAAAGCCTAGTGACTGAATCACCAACCCTTCTTGGTTTGGATGTATAGTCCTAGGAAAAAAAAAGTTCTTCACATCAGTGCACTTTATAAAAAAAAGGTTTGTTAAAAAACATCAACTGAAAGGTCATTTAAGTAAACAAAAGTGGTTCTTTGAGTGCATCATTCCAAATGAATCCTTTTTGGCATCTTTACTTTTAAGAGTGTGCAACTATATGAGGTTTCTAAGGTTTACATTTTTAAAAAATTCTTGTGGAGTCCCACGAAGTTCAGTTTTAGGGCTTTAGTTTTTCTATTTGCATATGTTACCTATTTCATCACAGCACAGGGGCACAGTCCAGGCTGGAACAGGAAAAGGCTTTCCCCAAGCTGTTGTCACAAAGTTGGAAGAATGTAATTGTCTAAAACATCCTTGTATGCTGTAACAATAACATTACATTTCCCTGGAACTAAGGGGTCTAGTCCAAACCCTGAAAAACAGCCCCAGACTATTATCCTCCATCAAACCTTAATGTTAGCATTATACATTCTGGTAGGTATGTGTTCTCCTGTCATCCGCCAAACCAAGATTTGCCTGTCAGACTGCTAGATTAGTGAAGTGTGATTAATCACTCCAGAGAACCTGCTTTCACTTCTTTTTAAAGATCTAAATGGAGCTAGCACCTACAGTGCATCCGGAAAGTATTCACAGCGCTTCACTTTTTCCACATTTTGTTTTGTTACAGCCTTATTCCAAATTGAATTAAATTAATCTTTTTCCTCTAAATTCTACACAAAATACCCCATTGTGACCATGTGAAAAACGTTTTCTCGAGAGTTTTGAAAATTTATTAAAATTAAAAAACAAAGAAATCATATTTACATAAGTATTCACAGCCTTTGCTTAATACTTTGTAGAACCACCTTTGGCAGCAACTACAGCCTCAAGTCTTTTTGAATATGATGCCACAAGCTTGGCACACCTATCTTTAGGCAGTTTTGCCCATTCTTCTTTGCAGTACCTCTGAAGCTCCATCAGGTTGGATGGGAGACGTCTGTGCACAGCCATTTTCAGATCTCTCCAGAGATGTTCAATCGGATTCAAGTCTGGGCTCTGGCTGGGCCACTCCAGGACATTCACAGAGTGGTCCTGAAGCCACTGCTTTGAGATCTTGGCTGTGTGCTTCGGATCGTTGTCCTGCTGAAAAATGAACCGTCGCCCCAGTCTGAGGTCAAGAGCGCTCTGGAGCAGGTTTTTATCCAGGATGTCTCTGTACATTGCGGCATTCATCTTTCCCTCTATCCTGACTAGTCTGCCAGTTCCTGCTGCTGAGAAACATCCCCATAGCATGATGCTGCCACCACCATGCTTGACTGTAGGGATGGTATTGGCCTCGTGATGAGCAGTGCCTGGTTTCCTCCAAACATGACGCCTGGCATTCACACCAAAGAGTTCAATCTTTGTCTCATCAGACCAGAGAATTTTGTTTCTCATGGTCTGAGAGTCCTTCAGGTGCCTTTTTGCAAATTCCAGACGGGCTGCCTTGTGCCTTTTACTAAGGAGTGGCTTTCGCCTGGCCACTCTGCCATACAGGCCTGATTGGTGGATTGCTGCAGAGATGGTTGTCCTTCTGCAAGGTTCTCCTCTCTCCACGGAGGAACGCTGGAGCTCTGACAGAGTGATCATTGGGTTCTTGGTCACCTCCCTGACCAAGGCCCTTCTCCCCCGATCGCTCAATTTAGACGGCCGGCCAGCTCTAGGAAGAGTCCTGGTGGTTCCGAACTTCTTCCATTTACGAATGATGGAGGCCACTGTGCTCATTGGGACCTTCAACGCAGCAGTAATTTTTCTGTATCCTTCCCCAGATTTGTGCCTCGAGACAATTTTGTCTCGGAGGTCTACAGACAATTCCTTTGACTTCATGCTTGGTGTTTGCGCTCTGACATGCAGTCAACTGTGGGACCTTATATAGACAGGTGTGTGCCTTTCCAAATCATGTCCAATCAACCACAGGTGGACTCCATTTAAGCTGTAGAAACATCTCAAGGATGATCAGTGGAAACAGGATGCACCTGAGCTCAATTTTGAGCTTCATGGCAAAGGCTGTGAATACTTATGTAAATATGATTTCTTTGTTTTTTAATTTTAATACATTTTCAAAACTCTCGAGAAAACTTTTTTCACATGGTCACAATGGGGTATTTTGTGTAGAATTTTGAGGAAAAAGATTAATATAATTAAATTTGGAATAAGGCTGTAACAAAACAAAATGTGGAAAAAGTGAAGCGCTGTGAATACTTTCCGGATGCACTGTATGTAGCTCACAGAATGGCTGTCTATTTATGTTCCAACAGGAGAGCTTCTGCAAATCCCCTCCATAAATGATGTGCACACAAAGAGCTTTGTATTAATAAAATGCTACTCGTCATAAAACCAACTGAGTATATCAGAATCTTTCCTTTTTCACACCTGGAATACAGGAAGTCCTCTATCATTGTCAAGGCTAGCCAAGCCTCAACATCTGTGCACCACATGCCTAGCGCCCCAATACTGGTCAGTCATGCACCAGCGTGAGACAAACTACCAAGTCCTTCCATTGCTTCATGGCTGGCATTTCCATGGCAGCTTGTCAAATATAATGAGGCTGTCCCTCATTCAGAGCCAATCTGCATGCAAATACCACCATCGTCCCACCGTCCCCACCATCTGAGCAGACACCACGTCTCACTAACGCAGATCTACCATGATGAACTCCCCTGACAGCGTGTCCGTCTCAATAAAGCTCATCAGTCTGAAAGAGTTCGTGTGAGTGACAGAGGAAGAATCGTACATGTACACCTCACTCCCATGCTGTTTAAGAATTGTCGTATGTAGAACTGAGGGGCTGAGAAAATAGCAACAAGCAGGGGGGACAGTCATAGGTGTAAGTTAGTGATTTAGTGATTGTGTGGGTGAACTGCCTTAGTCTTGTAGCACAACTTCAAAACCACAGAAGCAAATGTCAAACACAGAACATCTTCCCTGATTGACTACATCTGGGGTGCATTTATGTAAACACTGTTTTTTTTTTCCAAACTATTTCTTTAAACCAAAACAACTCACAGATGAGTCATAATTGGGTCTTATTCCAATCAAAACAATCTTTGAGCTAACTGGTTACCAAGTCTGCTGATTACCTAGTCAAAATGATATATGCTGTGCATTTACATCATATCAATTTAAAACATTGCTAATAAAGGTATTGTTGAAGTCCTCATAGAAGAAAGAATGTTTCTACAATTTGAAGAAAAATGCTGTGAACCTTCTGGAATCATAGGAATTTGTTCACGATTGGCTCCTAAACTGTTCTCTGGTATTTATAAAGCGTCTCAAAGGACTGTTGAGCTTTGATCAGATTCCTCTCTTATTCATAATGACCTTGGTGACTAGAACTCATCTTAGATCAGCAGTCCTACTCTGAGAAACTTTTGAATCTATGGCTGGCTTTACACGGTGAAACCTCCATACAACTTCAGTTGCTTGAAGCCTACATTGCAATCAAGTTGCATGATGTAAAACGGGCTACAACTCATTTGAAACTCAGCTGCAACAACTGTGAAAATGAACCTCAAGTTTCATGAAATAGGCAATCAAAATTATGTTGCAGGCAACCATAGATCAATGCATGAACATTTCACCCTGAAAGGCCAGCCTAAGTCTTTGTAATAAATAAACACAGGGTTATTTAACACCAGTTTTACAACAACATATTCTTATAGAAAACAATGGTTAGAACCAGAGGTCACCAGTCCTCAAACTGAACCTGGCTACTTTTCATCTAAGCTAGAGCACACCTCATACAACTAATCAACTTCTGAAAAATGAGGATTCAACAAGCTTGATTGGATAGAAAACCTGCAGCTACAGGTTTGTGGGCAAAATCATTGACCCCTGGTTAAAATAATCAAGGTCACTTTAGGGAAAAGGATGTGAATCTTTATTTGCAACTTAATGTTTTCTGTAGCTGATCAGTCCTGTGCAGTAGTCAGAAGGCATTTTGGTTCAATGTTTATGAATAATTTTGGAATATCTAGCTTGAAGAGCCTGTTGCGTCCTGTTTCAGATCATGCCTCAGCATTTCAATGGAACTAAAATCAGGAGACTTTGCCTGAAGTACAGAATCTCCTCTTTTTGATCCACTCTATTGTTGTTTACATTGTTTTGGGTCACTATCATGTTGCATGACCCAACCTTTTTTGAGTTTTAAATCACAGACAGATGCTTGGCCATTCCGCTGTAAATCTTCCTGATACCACTTTAAATTCACTGAGCTATCTATGATCACAAGCATTATACTCCCACCACCATGCTTCAATGCTGGGCAGGGTTAATAGATTTTAACGTTTTCAAATTATAGACCTTTTCATCACTCACCCAGTACCAAAAAACAAACAAAAAAAACAGACAAACAAACAAAAAAACAGTTCTGAAGGTTAAGTATTGAATATTTACAGCAAAATTATATGAACCTAGGTTGCCACCAGCAGGGCTCCGTACATGATAATGCTGTACATGCTTCATTTTGATCAGATATTAATTTGACTTTAATAAAGCAGTTAACACATGAAGCACATGTTTTATATTGTATGTTTTTTATGGTGCAGAAAAATACTGAAGTATCTCTCGAGCAAGTTTCATTCAGAAACACTACAAACTGTTAACAACTCTGCTTGCTATTCAAACATATTAGCATTTCAGGCAAACAAACTCAGCGCTTTAGCAATTCAGAAACTGCAAAGAGCAGATGAAACTGTAATAACAGTCTATAACTCTACCCCACTATTAATAAAAAACCAAAAGGTTCAAATTAATCTTTCTGTCACACCAGCAGATATGATTACCTCAAGCTGCAAGCTAATCAGTGTGTACAATTGTTTACGCTGTTTTCTGCAGAAATCAGCAGGGATTCTCTGCATGTTGCCCACAACAAATGTAGCTACACGTGTTCAGATAAAAGGTCTATCAGTTTGGTCTCAAATGGAGGCCAGTAGCCTATGTGATGAAATAAAGGCCTTCTCAATCACACAGAGCTCACCAAGCCTCTAAAATGCAGATTCTCACAGCGACAATGATTTTCTCTGCAGACCCCCTGAAGTTGTGCATACTGGGCTATGCAAGAGCTCTCACAGAGCAAACCGAACCAAAATGGTGACAAAAGTGCGCCTGGGATCAGAACGTCTAATAATAGAGAGCACCTGGTCCTTTCATTAGATCATACACAATTCTTTTTATGCCACATGGAAAAGGAATTCTTTCAAAAAAAAGACAGGAAGAATGAAAGAAAAAGCCTTTGCTATCGAGCGCTCTGACCAGAACTCACAAAGGCTACAGAGGAATAGCAGGGATTGCGCTGGCACCTGACTCTCCAGCTGCCATCTCTGGCACAGCTACAAGGATTACCATCCAATTTATCTCTTTCTTCAGAGGCTTACTACTATCTAAACAGTTCGCCACTTCAAAAGCGCGGGAAGCACAGAGCGGCCATTGCTGCGTAGCCTTGGACAGAAATTGGCTTAAAGCAGCTTCAGTTAAACAGGCCGAGCACAAAACCGGAGAGAAGTTTTTGATCTCTCAGGGGGACAAAAGGAGTCTGATCCAAATCAAGATGGAGGTTTTCTACACCGCCTCCTAGTGCTCAGCTGTTGTGGGACATGTGGGGGATAATGAGGTGTAACGCTTCCACACATGCTGAGTGTGTTTCCAAACAGTCAATCTTTTTACTCATACTTGAGTACATTTGTACAGTCAAATGTTAGTTTGAGCGCCCCTGGTCATCCGTATTTGAATCTCTTTAGAAACAGACATCATGCGCTGCTTTTTAAGACCTTCTAGTCTGCTTCACTTTGCCAGACAGGTCGTATTAAAGTGATGTTTAGATTCAACAGGCCTGGCAGTAATCATGCCTGCGTGTGGTTAAAGCTGAATGTCTTTTTAGTCATGTTCAAATATTAATATAACTACATCATCTGCCAATTTTGACATTCAGACAGATATTTCTCAAAATTCACCCTGAATAAGTAACGTTTTACTGAGATGTCATTATTAATGCAAAAAGCTCAAAAACTAAATTGATAGCTGAATTTAATATTATTTAATATTTTGAGCAGTTTGAAGCCATTACATCGACACTGTGTGAGTACATACCTACACACTGAACCAACATGGTGTAATTCCTAAAATGTGATGTTCAGTATGAAAGGAAAACATCTGTGCTACATCTTTAAATCTATTATGCAGCTGGTGGGGAACACAAACTTGGTAAACACTGTTCTTTACGATAACAACAGCTGTATAAAAGAGCTATTTAGTTGTTTTATATTGAGTCTTCATATGAGATTTCATATTTTACTTGTGATAATACCTCCTGGATGGGGTATGCCAAAGATGTCAAAGAACAACAACCCTTCAAAATCAGATGTTTATTTACTTTGGGCTATGAGAGACAACCACAAAGACATTGTGCAAAGAAAGCAAAGATTGACAGTTCAGAAAAGGTGACAAGCAGAGTATGTATATAATGGCAACATGATGACAGACATTAGGAGAGAGAAAACACACTAATACTGGTATACGTAAGCTCATGAACAAGACAAAAAAACAGCATCAACTTCAAAATAATTAGATACATATTCATATCAATATATCAATACAGTATCAAGGCTTACAATGAGTTTTTTCCCCCGAAAATTGTTGTCTCTTAACAAAACCACAAACCTTTGAAAAGAGAATACAAAAATATCTATGAGAGTTGGTATTAAAGAAGAGACACAAGAGAGGCCTGAATGAATAGAACAGACAAAGTCCAGAAGTCTGTTATGTCTAAGTGAATCTCAAAAAAAACACCAGAGCACCTCCTCAGGCCTCTCCAGCTGCTGAAAACAGCATCAGGTCAATCAGTGGGCTATATCAAAGACTAATCCCAAGATATCCCTTCACTTCTTAAATCTCTGCTTAGCTTGTTACTAATAATCACAACAACACATAAGTTTAAGGGCATGGTGGGAACATCACTTTAAGTGTAACTGCCAGAGAATATGAAGTCCACGACCTTGGTTTGACCATGTGCATCTATATTATCAGATAAAAACTTACAGATAGAAATATTTTTTTCTTTTCCTTTTGATAGCTTATAAATGAACTATGAAGCTTTTCTGCCCTTCTTCTCTCCATCCACGCATAAATGTGTTTTTAGGTAAAGTATGTAAAATATTGCATAAGGGGTAAAATACATACAAGAATAAACAATCAGTTTCCTCAGTATGTGTAGTGAAGCCACATGATGGATTGATTAAACAGCCACTTGTGAAAAAAGCAGTGCCTCTACTGCACTGGAGAGAACAAGCCAATGAATATGACTTCTGAAACCAAGCAGAAAGACAGCAGAGGAACAGATGCTGGTGATGGAAAAAAAGAGAAAAACAATGAACCAATAAAAAAACAAACAAACAAACAAAAAAAAAAGTATTAGAAAAATAACGGAAGGATCAGCCGACTATCAGCTGGTCTCGTCCTCATCACTCGTCTTCTGTGGGGCTGCCCTCAGATTGCTCCTGTGAACACACCACAGAGGAAGAGTGAGATTATGAGAAACTCAGGCCAGTTTCCCATAGCCCTACCTGCACTGGCCCAACACAGTCTCAACACACATTCAACACAGTCTGAACATAGGCTCAACACATTCCCAACACAATCTCAACATAGGTTCAACAAAGGCCCAACAGTCTCAGTATATGTTAAACATAGGCTCAACACAGGCCCAACACAGCCTCAGTATATGCTAAACATAGGTTCAACACAGGCCCAACAGTCTCAGTACATGCTAAACATAGGCTCAACACAGGCCCAACATAGTCTCAGTATACGCTCAACATAGGCTCAACACAGGCCCAACATAGTCTCAGTATATGCTCAACATAGGCTCAACACAGGCCCAACACAATCTCAACATAGGTTCAACACAGGCCCAACAAAGTCTCAGTATATGTTCAACATAGGCTCAACACAGGCCCAACACAGTCTCAACACAGGCCCAACAAAATCTCAATATAGATTCAACACAGGCCCAACATAGTCTCAGTATATGCTCAACATAGGCTCAACACAGGACCAACATAGTCTCAGTATATGCTCAACATAGGCTCAACACAGGCTCAACACAATCTCAATATAGATTCAACACAGGCCCAACATAGTCTCAGTATATGCTCAACATCGGCTCAACACAGGCCCAACACAGTCTCAGTATATGCTCAACATAGGCTCAACACAGGCCCAAAACAATCTCAACATAGGTTCAACACAGGCCCAATAAAGTCTCAGTATATGTTCAACATAGGCTCAACACAGGCCCAACACAGTCTCAACACAGGCCCAACAAAATCTCAATATAGATTCAACACAGGCCCAACATAGTCTCAGTATATGCTAAACATAGGCTCAACACAGGCCCAACACAGCCTTAGTATATGCTAAACATAGGTTCAACACAGGCCCAACAGTCTCAGTACATGCTAAACATAGGCTCAACACAGGCCCAACACAGTCTCAGTATATGCTCAACATAGGCTCAACACAGGCCCAACAAAATCTCAATATAGATTCAACACAGGCCCAACATAGTCTCAGTATATGCTCAACATAGGCTCAACACAGGCCCAACATAGTCTCAGTATACGCTCAACATAGGCTCAACACAGGCCCAACACAATCTCAACATAGGTTCAACACAGGCCCAACAAAGTCTCAGTATATGTTCAACATAGGCTCAACACAGGCCCAACACAGTCTCAACACAGGCCCAACAAAATCTCAATATAGATTCAACACAGGCCCAACATAGTCTCAGTATATGCTCAACATAGGCTCAACACAGGACCAACATAGTCTCAGTATATGCTCAACATAGGCTCAACACAGGCCCAACACAATCTCAATATAGATTCAACACAGGCCCAACATAGTCTCAGTATATGCTCAACATCGGCTCAACACAGGCCCAACACAGTCTCAGTATATGCTCAACATAGGCTCAACACAGGCCCAAAACAATCTCAACATAGGTTCAACACAGGCCCAATAAAGTCTCAGTATATGTTCAACATAGGCTCAACACAGGCCCAACACAGTCTCAACACAGGCCCAACAAAATCTCAATATAGATTCAACACAGGCCCAACATAGTCTCCGTATATGCTAAACATAGGCTCAACACAGGCCCAACACAGCCTTAGTATATGCTAAACATAGGTTCAACACAGGCCCAACAGTCTCAGTACATGCTAAACATAGGCTCAACACAGGCCCAACACAGTCTCAGTATATGCTCAATATAGGCTCAACACAGGCCCAACAAAATCTCAATATAGATTCAACACAGGCCCAACATAGTCTCAGTATATGCTCAACATAGGCTCAACACAGGCCCAACATAGTCTCAGTATACGCTCAACATAGGCTCAACACAGGCCCAACACAATCTCAACATAGGCTCAACACAGGCCCAACACAGTCTCAACACAGGCCCAACAAAATCTCAATATAGATTCAACACAGGCCCAACATAGTCTCAGTATATGCTCAACATAGGCTCAACACAGGACCAACATAGTCTCAGTATATGCTCAACATAGGCTCAACACAGGCCCAACACAATCTCAATATAGATTCAACACAGGCCCAACATAGTCTCAGTATATGCTCAACATCGGCTCAACACAGGCCCAACACAGTCTCAGTATATGCTCAACATAGGCTCAACACAGGCCCAAAACAATCTCAACATAGGTTCAACACAGGCCCAATAAAGTCTCAGTATATGTTCAACATAGGCTCAACACAGGCCCAACACAGTCTCAACACAGGCCCAACAAAATCTCAATATAGATTCAACACAGGCCCAACATAGTCTCAGTATATGCTCAACATAGGCTCAACACAGGACCAACATAGTCTCAGTATATGCTCAACATAGGCTCAACACAGGCCCAACACAATTTCAATATAGATTCAACACAGGCCCAACATAGTCTCAGTATATGCTCAACATCGGCTCAACACAGGCCCAACACAGTCTCAGTATATGCTCAACATAGGCTCAACACAGGCCCAAAACAATCTCAACATAGGTTCAACACAGGCCCAATAAAGTCTCAGTATATGTTCAACATAGGCTCAACACAGGCCCAACACAGTCTCAACACAGGCCCAACAAAATCTCAATATAGATTCAACACAGGCCCAACATAGTCTCAGTATATGCTAAACATAGGCTCAACACAGGCCCAACACAGCCTTAGTATATGCTAAACATAGGTTCAACACAGGCCCAACAGTCTCAGTACATGCTAAACATAGGCTCAACACAGGCCCAACACAGTCTCAGTATATGCTCAACATAGGCTCAACACAGGCCCAACAAAATCTCAATATAGATTCAACACAGGCCCAACATAGTCTCAGTATATGCTCAACATAGGCTCAACACAGGCCCAACATAGTCTCAGTATACGCTCAACATAGTCTCAACACAGGCCCAACACAATCTCAACATAGGTTCAACACAGGCCCAACAAAGTCTCAGTATATGTTCAACATAGGCTCAACACAGGCCCAACACAGTCTCAACACAGGCCCAACAAAATCTCAATATAGATTCAGCACAGGCCCAACAAGTCTCAGTATATGCTCAACATAGGCTCAACACAGGACTAACATAGTCTCAGTATATGCTCAACATAGGCTCAACACAGGCCCAACACAATCTCAATATAGGTTCAACACAGGCCCAACATAGTCTCAGTATATGTTCAACATAGGCTCAACACAGGCCCAACACAGTCTCAGTATATGCTCAACATAGGCTCAACACAGGCCCAACACAATCTCAACATAGGTTCAACACAGGCCCAACAAAGTCTCAGTATATGTTCAACATAGGCTCAACATAGGCTCAACACAGGCCCAACACAGTCTCAGTATATGCTCAATATAGGCTCAACACAGGCCCAACACAGTCTCAGTATATGCTCAACACAGGCCCAACACAGTCTCAGTATAGGCTCAACACAGGCCCAACACAGGCCCAACACAGTCCGTATATGCTCGACATAGGCTCAACACAGGCCCAACACAGTCTCAGTATATGCTCAACTATGTTGCTCAACACAGGCCCAACATGGACTTAACACAAGCCAAACCCTAGGTTGTTCATTCCATTTTTGCAATTCAAATGTCTTGCTTTAAATGATTTTTAAATTATTTTGTACTGTTATTAATAAAATATAAAAGCATTAAAGGTTTAACATTTGTTTATTGCATGCAGTTAGCATGCAAAGACTTTTACAATAAATACTTTTACTGAGGGTACCAGGTTTAGCTAATTACAGAAGGCAATCCACTTTGGAATTATGGGCAAAAACAACAGTCTTGCTAGATTAAAATCTTGAATCTTGTTGCCAATATTAATTATTTCATGTAAAAATAGTCCAACTTGGATAGGAGTAATGATGCCTGCAATAACATCTATTAGTCCGGATATGAGAACTGTACATTTTCATTTTTGTAAATTTATTGACCATTTTAACCATTTTAAAAATATTAGTCTAGGCCTACTTGTGATATACTTGGCTCACCCCATTCTCAAATCCTGGCACAGCCACTGTACAATACTGACAGCTGGCCTGAGGAGACTCATTACACACGGGAGCTTGGTTTTATACATACCACTCACTCCTAAATAATGAGCTATGCTGACACCCTTAAAGGTCTCAGTGCTACATGAAACCTGACATTCTGAGTAGTTGACCAGATAAAAATATAGGAAAGGAATGTTCTTGGGAAGTATGAGCCAAAAAAGACTTACATTTTCCTTGTAAACTGCAGCAGAAGGGACAGAGACAAGAAGTGAAAACAGGAGAATAAAGAGGACACACAGGCAGTCTTGATACTAATCAACACCTGGTTCCAGGGCCTGATAAACATGCTAATATTTTATATAGCTTATAGATTAGAATTGGGACAATAACATTGAGAAATGTTGATACATGACTGGTCATATTTTTATAAATTTCAGAGTGGTCATTACATAACACAACTGAGATGAGGAAGAAACAGGTAGTGTACACTGATGGTAATGTGGACCTACAATGTCCTCCTGCTCCTCGTCGCTGTCATCGTCACTGACCACAGGTTTGGCTTTGGCCCGGCTCGTCCGCTTCTTGCCTTTGTCGTGGCTGCGCTCCTCACGCTTGCTCAGCTTGATCTTCACCTTCACCGACTTGGCTAGAATGGGAGTCCAAAAAAACAAACAAACAAACAAACAAAAACATCAGTTACGTGACAAGGAACAAGATAACAGGGCAGACTAACAGCCACATTTTGTCTTATGATTTTCGATGTAAAATTAAACATTCCCTCTGGTTCTCTTAATACAAGCATGTCCTGCCAGTAACACTTCCAAAAACAAACAGAAGTAATTAAAAATTTAAAAAGAGACATCATAACTTGGACATTGCCTTTCAATAAGCTGAGGCACAACTAACATGAAAGCCTTCTTCTCTGGTGACAGGAAAAGCTAATTGTGTATGAAAGTTGTGAAGTGTTGAGATCGAAGCGTACACAGAAGCTTCCTTCTTGTTTTCAGCTGATGTAACTGTATGAAACCACTATGTGCACTTAAAGTTCTGTTTTAGCTCCATCACTTAGTCATTATTAGGTAATGACACTTGTCTGTTCAAGGGTTTTGAAGAACTACTTCTCACTTTCACAACATTGTCTTTTGCAGGTCCTACAAAATTGGTAAGTGGCACAATTATGAATATTCTTTTACCTGAAAGCTCAATATTTTTGTAAGTATGAAGCTTATGTAGTTCTTCACTGCACAAGGGACTATTGTCAAGAATTTCAATACTGTGCAGAAGTCAGAGACCACCCTTCACTTATTTAATTTCCAATCAAAATGGTCACTGGGCACAATTTTTTTCAATCATCAGCATTTCAAAAAAAGAAAACGCATTTAACAACACATTACACAGAACCTCAAATTTTTCAGTATTAAATTTATCCACCATTTTTCTTTATTATAGCTTACAAAAGGAGACTTATTTTCAGTTTTGAAAAGATGTTTTCCACAACTTCAATTTAAAGTTTAGTCTTAGAGGTTGGTTGCAGTTTCTGCTTCTCATGATTCAAGTAATCTCAAAACTATTCAGTGATGTTGAGGTCTGGACTCTGGAATGATCAGTCCATTATTCTGAGAACACCAGCAGCTTCTTTGTCTTTCTTATTTTTTCTCAGAAATGGGTTCTTGAAAGCTACACATTCCTTCTGATCCATAGTGTTGAGCCTTCTCACAATTGAAGGATGGA
Organism: Pygocentrus nattereri; assembly: GCF_015220715.1. Classification (NCBI taxonomy): domain Eukaryota; kingdom Metazoa; phylum Chordata; class Actinopteri; order Characiformes; family Serrasalmidae; genus Pygocentrus; species Pygocentrus nattereri. The sequence continues at coordinate 19,561,855 of NC_051230.1, read as the reverse complement.
CAGTCTGATTTCCTCCTCTCTCTCAAACATCAAAGCCTGAAGTACTGTTAATCTGATGGTAACAGCTCTGCTGGTCTATCAGGTCTTGTATAGTTGTTAGTAGTCTCATTGTCTGTAGATCTGTTAATGATTTTTTAACTCCAGGTTTACAAACTCCTATTATTCATTTATAGTCCTTCGATTTTCTCTTCCTTATGCAAGTGTATTATCTTACATTTAATTTCTTCAGAAATATCTCCTTAAAAATAAAACCTGTACCTTTGCAGTCAAAACAGTAGGTCATTTCTATCCTTCATAACTTCAGAACAGTTTAAGATACAAACATGATCCACATATCAGGACATTCAGCAGACCTGCCCCAACCTAGCCTGATATCATTGAGCTGTGACATCAGCATCAGTGAGTAATTCGGCTCGGAAAATCACCTAAAATCCTGATATTATTGCTCTGCTGTTTGGACTTCATATTCCAACAAAGGGTTAAAACAGTGATATGATTCACACACCAGATCACTCATCAGACTCTGCTCTCAAAATCCAGAATGATTTCATCCACCTCTGACCACCCCATCAAACAGAAATCCTGCTCCAAAATCACCCAAACTCCACTCACTAATGTTGTATTATATCTCTGCTTTTAGCCTCCATATTATAAACAAGGGGTTTAAGTTTACATTGATTTTAAGCATTTAAAATATCTGATATTAAATATGCAACTCAATTTGTAATTAAGAATACAGCCTGTCTTGCTAAGTATCAGAGGATGAATCCAAGAAGACAGAAAATCAATAAAAAAACGTCTGCCTTATGCTAATTTTTTATTTTTACTCATAATAACCAATAGAATAAATTAACAACAAAATGATTGCACTTACAGCTCACAGACACTCCAGACTAACAATTTCTGAAAAGATAACTACTACTGCACTTGTTTTCAAGATTTCTATAATTAAACAAAACATTTGAAATTTCATCAGAAATGACCCAAATTCATAAAGATATCAAATTTCAGTTTCAGCATTTACATGTCAAACAATGGCATATCTGAGTAGCCCAGGGTCTCCTGAAAATAACAATATATGGCATGTGTAACTGTCACATGTAAATGCTTTACAATTGCAATTGTAATTGAGCAAAACATGCTCAATTGGGTTAATGGCAGTTTTGAACAAAAATGAAAGAAATGACAAGTGGTCTCTGTACTGTACAGAGAAAAATGAATCTTATCTTTTTAAAAAATCTTACATTCAGCCTCTGACTCCTCCTCATCATCATCATCATCATTGCTGTCATCTTCACTCTCTTCTTTGGCAATCTTCTGCCGGGCACTCTTAAACACAGACTGCAGTACGATGGAGTCCTCATAGATCTGAAGAAAACATCATGTCAGTCAAAACTTAAAGACAACAATAAGAATCTCGCTGCACTGCTGTAGAAAAAGCGCCGTTTTCAAGCAAGGATCAGTATTGTGTCAGTATTTTTGTGGGAATGTCTGAATTTACACAAGCCTAATAATGTCACAATAATGTAGAAAAAATTATTAAGGAACAGGTGACAGATGCAACTTGAAAAATTCTCTCATACAAATAAAAAAATCAAAGCCTTGTCTTCTAGATTTGGATGAGTAAACGTTTATATACAACAGCAAATGCTTGCATGCAATTAAGTTGTTCGGATTTAGAAAGTTCAAGAGTCCTACAGAAATGTGGGGAGAGTTGTTTTTAAACATGGATTCCCTCTACAGATGTGACCATTTCAGAGCAGATAAAATGCTGGAATCAATTATAGAAACAAGGATTCTGGAACATAATTCCATTCTGGCAAAGAAACTGAGGACATTTTTATGGTAATCCAAAGGAAACATGCAAAAAGAAGATTATAAGTGGAAAGGGATGCTAAACTTCCAAATGTCCAATATCTGTTGACACAAATCCAACTGTACTTTTGGTTCAAATGAAAAGGCAGGATTCTCATACAAAAATGGTCTGAAAGAAAAAAAAAAAAAAACAGGGTAAATTCGCCAAAGGACAAAGCTTGACAAGCTTCCTTAATGAGGCAATATATGATGACAACATATTCAAAGGTCCTTAGAGAAACAGTATAAAACATATCTTCACTGAAGTAAATAATCTGAATCATCTCCATATGCTGGTGTTGATTTTTCAGTGTGAGCAAAAAAATTATATATATATATATATATATATAGTATAGATTGTTATACAATTTTGCTGTCTATTGTGCTATGATTTCCAATGATAGCAGTGGGCATTACATGCTTTCATTTACTCACCTGGGAACCTTCCAGATTGTAGGTTTGAGCATTGTGACAAAGAAGCATTACGTCCTTCTCCAAATCACCCAGGCTCCTGTACTTATGGTTACGCACTCTCTCCTACAAACACATCACATCATGTCTCAAACAATTAAAGCACTTCATGGCCTATTCACCAACTATGGCATCTATTAAAAATGGACAATTACATTGCTGAAGAGAAAAGAAGACAATGGTAGCATTGCATAACAAATTGAAAAATAACACATTAACTTGTAAGCACTTAGTATTATCCCATCTTGCATTGTGCACTACAAATCCAATTAAAACCTTCATGCCTGGTTAATCCTCTTATCATCCACCCTAAGAAATTAAAGTGTCACTCAAATTCTTTTATCAAGCAATAGCATGTCACAACAGTGAATAAAGAAGGAGAGGTTCAGAATCTGGTTATCTTGAGGGAGGGACTCAGCCCTTGCTTGGGCTTTTACCTTGATCTTCTTGAAGTCCACCGGCTTCCTTATCAGTTCGTAGTACTCTGGGAGCTCTTTCCTGGAAGGCAGCTGCACAAAGACTTCACTGAGCTGCCGGCCTGATCTGTAATCGGACACAGAGAGCCAGGTTTAGTTGGATTCCTCTGGACAGCATGAAGATTAAGAGTGGAATATGTGGTTGAGAAAGATTTTCTGTTGGCTTCTGATCTACGGACCTTGCTATATTGGTTTGTTTACATCGAAATCTAAACAACACTGTCTAAACTTCTTATTTAATGCCATGGTTTGACTCTGTGACTTTTACAAAACAGTGAACAGACATATAGAAGCAAAGCATATATAACCATCTAAGGCCTAAACTATATAACCATCCAAGGCCTAATTAGAATTGAGTTATTTAGTTATTTTCGGCAAGTGACAAATCAAAGCAAGAGAGGAAAACATGATGTAAGCTCAACCATGTCTTCACTAACAGCCAAACTGAGTAGTTCCCTTCACCCCTTCTCCCTCTCCAGCCAGAAGAGTTAGTGTCTGCCAAGACACGTAGCAGGACCTACACTCAAAACACAGATGATTCATTATCCATTTCATGACTAAATCAAGGTTCATACTGGTGCAATTACAGTGTGCTGGACTCTACAGACCTGTCAGATTACTGTTGGGGGCTTTTTGGAAGGATGCACATCATTATAACCACATCATAACCACTTACCATCAAAGTGTAATGCATGGATTCTACTAAAACTATTAAGAATGGAAGTAGCAGTATTTCTGCATAATTCACACCATCCCCGATGTTTCAAATACACAGAGATCATATCACACAGATCCAGAACAATTACCATAAATATGTGTCCAATTTAAAAAACAAATGCTCGGATACCTAAAGTTCAACAGGAAACAAGTTATGTAAGTTAACTTATTTCTAATTAACACCAACAGTGCAGGGAAGCGGTCAGGGATACAGACAGGTGTGCATATATTTTAGCTGGCTATTTTATCAAGCTTCATCCATTCTGATGAATTATTGATTCAAAACATGAATGCATGTCACTTAAATGGTCAGGAAGGTAGAAGGTAAACAAATTAAGATGCAAGATCTGATCTGTGCAACCTGATCTGTGTGTGACTATAAGTCAGTTTGGAAGTTGTCATTACAATAGATTAATAAAAAAAAAAAAAAAAAAAAAAAAAAAAAGACTAGCAGCCTAGACTAGTAGCAGCTTGTAGATTAAGAAAATGTATTAGCATTAGTAACATATTTTAATATGTCCTTGAAGACGGCATCATTAAAAACAATCCAAGTATATATCAATAATATGTCCATCCATCCATCCATCCTAAGCCGCTTCTCCGTCAGGGTCGCGGGGGGATGCTGGAGTCTTCGGGCGAAAGGCATGATACACCCTGGACAGGTCGCCAGTCCATCGCAGGGCAGACAGACAGACACAGACAGTCACTCACACACTCACACACTCACACCTAGGGGCAATTTAGCATGTCCAATTGGCCTGACTGTATGTCTTTGAACTGTGGGAGGAAACCGGAGAACCCGGAGGAAACGCACACAGACACGGGGAGAACTCCACACAGAGAGGACCCTGGTCGCCCGGCTGGGGAATCGAACCCAGGCCCTCCTTGCTGTGAGGCGACAGCGTTACCCACCACGCCACCGTGCCGCACTTCAATAATATGTACTATAACAAAGTGCCTGCAAGGTCCAGCATGGGGGAGCGGTGCAGTGCTGCACAGGCAGTGGGAGATTTGTCAATAATATGTACTATAACAAATTAAAAAAACAAAACCAAAATACAATCTCCCACTGCACCGCTCCCCGATGCTGGACCTTGCAGGTGGTACGCCCATATGGTCCTCCCACGTTGCCTCTTCCGCCACCACAAGGCCCCGATCCAGGAAGGCTGTACCGGACTGTAGTGGTGTAGAGGGAGCTGAGCCATAAGGCAAAGCTCTCTGTTTACCGGTCGTTCTACATCCCGACCCTCACCTATGGTCATGAGCTGTGGGTAATGACCGAAAGAATGAGATCACGATAATAATAAAAGCGGCGGAAATGAGCTTTCTTCGCAGGGTGGAGGGCTACACTCTATTTGACAGGGTGAGGAGCTCGGCCATCCAGGAGGAGCTTGGAGTAGAGCTGCTACTCCTCCGCACTGAGAGGAGCCAGCTGAGGTGGTTTGGGCATCTGATTCGGGTGCCCCCTGGACGCCTCCCGGTGGGGGTATACCAGGCACGGCCTACTGGGATAAGGCCCCGGGGTCATCCTAGGACCCGCTGGAGGGATTACATCTCCAAATTGGCCTGGGAGCGGCTTGCGGTCCCTGGGAATGAGCTGGAGGAAGTTGCGGGGGACAGGGTCATCTGGGATTCTCTGCTCTCCCAACTGCTACCACGAACCTATCTGGATTAAGCGTTCAAAGACGATGATGATAATGATGATGAAAAACAAAATATTGATGCTTTGGCCTGGGTTTATTAATACTGTTTCTTCTTTAACCCAAATACTGCAATACTATGTTGTATTTTCCCCCACTCCTTATGAATACTTTTTTATATGTATTGTTGCTCTCCTTGAAGACTGCATTACGAAATTCAATCAAGCGATAAGTGAGTGAGGATTGCATGGTGAAATCTCCTGGTGTTCCAGTGCAGACCTAAAGTAATATATTTAGAGTGTTCATATTTGTTGCTGTTTCTGAGAATAGGTCTTATACAATTACAATTCCTCCACTGTCCCAACAGCAAGTGGAACCAGACTTTAACAGTTGCATGGTGTGACTGTCAGCCAAAGTCCTGTCTGAATTTCTCCGTAGGCCACAGTGATCATAGCTCTATTAAATTATTCCAGCGTATTCTGTGCACGTGACTGGAAGAAGGATAGCCTCCTCAGAGGACGTGGACTTCAGAGTGGAAAACGTGTGCGACAAGCCAAAACGCAGCTACAAGAATCAGCTGCAATTAAGACGCTCGCTGAAAAGGCCACACTTGGAAAGTTAAGGAATGTGACTTTATGGAAAGCAGGTAGTGGATTCTTGGAAAAAAAAATGCTGGGGTGAGTGCTGAGAGGTGGAGATGATGAGGCCAATGGGAGCACATTTAAGGAGAAGAAACACAAGCGCTGCCAGTGAAGAAAGCACAGTACATTCAGTACAGAATCACAGACAACCCAGCTTTCCATAAGAAGAGCACACCAAAAATGACATAGGCCTATCAGAATTCCCAGGACATTACATCAACTCCAATAAAAATGAAATCATCCTGGCTGTATGTTGCAGTGTACTGGTGTCATTGCTATGGGCTACTCTGAACTGACCATCAAAACAAAGAGATGGGTCAAATTTTAACCAAAGGAAGTCTTAGCTCACAAGCAGAAAAAAATATTTGTTTCCTCTTACCCATCTCTGTAGTTGATGACAGTCTCAATGATGGCAGTCATTTGTTTGGTGAGTTTTGGGGGATTAGGGGAAAGCTTCTCCGCCGGGGGACGTCCTCGCCTCTTCTTGGCCTTCTCGCCATCTTCGCGTCTGCTACCTTTGTCCACATGTCTCCTCCGTTTACGTTTCTTCAGACGGATCTCTTCCTCCATCTCCTCCAGGTTGCCATCTTCAATGGCCTGTTGGATCAAAAGGAGAAGAAGCTATGACTGGAAAACAAACTCTGGCTCCAAGAATTCTAAATATTGGAAACTGTTACTGAGTTGCATTCACAATAAGAAAAGTAATGTATCTAAAAGCTAACTACACAACAACAAGTTTATTTCCACATAGTTCTTAATATACAATATATAGTAGATAACATTTGTTAAAAATGCTTATGAAATAATGAGTGTTTACTTTAAGTGCAACAGATTAAATACTGCAAGAGATATGCAGTTACTCTTGCAATTCATTTTCTTACATACAGTATAAAAGAAAATCCTGCGATTTGGTAAGTGCAAGTCTCTTTAATCGAGCTGCTATGCATCACAATGAATCTTTGATTTGAAGCCCCAGCCAAATTTCATCTGTCATGGCAGTGATCTCATTAAATTTGATTGCTCTGTATCTAGAGGTGGCTAAAACTACAGAAAAGGGTATGTCTGATTATACTGCTCAAATATGGGCCATTAGGAGTCTCATCACTCTTATACCCTGGTTTGATTGAGCAGAGTGTAATAATGTGGTAGTGATCTTAATTAGACCCATCTATCTGCCATGTTCTCTCCTCCACCTCCGCTTTTGTTACAAAGACAGCGTGTGCTCCTGTGAGTACAGTTGGTTTGAATACTCTTCATTCTCCTCAGGTGAATTCTCTTAGATCTCTCCTTAGAGACATATAATACATATAATGCCTTCCAGAATTGTTGGCATCCTTGGAAACGAATGGTAAAAAAAAAAGAGCATGAAAAATGTCTTTGTTGTTTATCATCTTGATCTTATATTGAAATTGAAACCTTTCATAGGCAAAAATCCTTATAGAAAAATATTTCTGAAACACACTTGAGTTTTAAGAACTCTTTAGTGGTAACTCATGGCTATCCAGTGTACCATCACTGTGGGAACATCAGAGAACATACAAATGAAATTTACAAGCATATCTTCTCTGCACCCTTTCAAAACACCCCAAAATAAACTAAATACCACCACTGATTGAAAACCCAAGGTACATTTGCTCTAATGATTATTCCATTTACTAGCTTTACTTTCCCATCCCTTTTAGTCCTTTATATTTGCGTTAGAATCCCAGAATATAACTGAATTATCACCATAATCAAAGCCGAATTCACAGTATTAATCCAGTACACCTGCTAGAATCTGAAGCCAGGTGCTTAGATAACAAGATGAATCCCCTAAGACAAATCAATAAGCAGGTGCTGCAAGACTCCCGAATGGGCCCATGTTGTGAAAAACACAATTTTGCTCTTATGCTCTTTTAATTTTTGCACTTCTATTACTGATTGGGAATGAGATGATATCCTCATGATGTAAATGTGGCGAGATTAAAAAAAGCTTTTTCCCTTTTAGTTCTGATGTCTTCTGCATGTAATGCAAGGTTCCATGTAAAGCCTTCTGCCAAGGAGCACTTCTGCTCCTGATTTGAAATAAACAGGAGCACTCAGAAAAATTTACGAGCACAAAGTAATATGATTTTTATTCCCTCTTTTTCCTTTATTCCTCCTATCTGTCAGAGATGATGTTTAATTTAACAACCAGATTTATCTTACAACCTACAATCCTATAAGAATTACCTTAACAACATGAACTATCCATTTTCAGTCATTCCTTTTCTGCAGTTTCTATCATTTCATCTGCCTTCTTGTATTTTGGATTACTAACAAAAGAGGTCTTCTATAACAACAGTTCTGATGTCTTGATATTTCCACATTTTTAAAATAATGTTTTACTAAATTATATATTTGATTAATAACAATTTAGATAACGACTTGTTGAAAATTAAATGAAACATCCTATTACTAAATACTTTTGGAATAAAAAAAAGAAAAAAAAAGCCAATGCTATCGAAAGAATTGCCTCTTTGGATCTGAAAGACTTCTTGTTGGTAAGCTGAACCAACTTATTTGGCCTATTGAAATAAAATGAAATGAAAGTGATCATTAAAGCACACTTATGCATTACACAGATTTAATATTAATGCTACACAATACAAAGACATTTTAGAGACTTATATTTTTCCAACCATGTGGCAACAGTTTAGGGAAGGAACCTTTCTGTTTCAGCATGACCATGGCCTTGTGCACAAAGCGAGGTCCATAAAGACACGGTTTGGCAAGTTTAGTGTGGAAGAACTCCACTGGCCGGCACACAGCCCTGACCTCAAGTCCACTGAACATGTCTGGGATGAACTGGCATGTCAACTGTGAGCCAGGACTTCTCATGCAACATCAGTGCCTGACCTCATAAATGCTCTTTTGACTGAATGGGCACAAATTCCCACAGACAAACTCCAAAATTTTGTGGAAAGCCTTCCCAGAAGAGTGAAAGCTCTTATAGATGCAAAGGGGAGAGGCCCAGGGTTCAGATACCCCAGTGGTAAAGTATTATGTTAACTCTTTATGTAGCTTAATTCTTTGCACAAAGTAGCGATATCCAACTACATTAGCTGTGTCAGTAGGGCCACACTGTAGACTATGTGGAGGACAAGCGTAGCTTATTTATCATGAACAGCTTAATCTTAAAGTGTATGATAAAGTTTTCTCTGAAAAAAATTACTGCAAAGAAGTTACTACACTCTTCTCTAATACAAAATAACAACAGCACACAATAAAGGCGTTGTGTACAAATGTATGCTTCTAAAATGTCCTGTCTTGTTTTTGGGGTTTGGATCACTGCCTGGTACTGTCTTCCACACAACTCATCAAGCTGCGTGGTTGCCAGTGTTTTGTTCTCAGATGGTTGTTCTACAATTTAACACATGTTGGCATGGGCATGAAGTTAGCGAAACTGCATAGAGATTGTAACTAACCCTTAAAAGAAAACCCCAGATGTTGCTGATCAGCCATGATACATCTAGAGTCAACATTTTGCTCCCTAGTATAGAACTGGAGCTGCTAGGCTAATGTTGCTAACAAGCACTAGAATAGATCATTTTCACACTTTTGTGTGTGTTAATGTAGAAGAATAATGTTAAGGGGCTTCTGGTTGCACTGTAATCAATAGCTGACACTGCGCAAAACCATGGCTGCATTCCAAAATGCTCCAATAATTCAACTAAACAGCTATATCTGTGTTTCAGCTCGATCAAATTAGGACTGGAGAGCGAATGTGGGCTGTACAGGAGCACAGATTTACTCACATTTGTGATTAAAAATGCTCAGCTCCAAGACGATATTTATGGCATATTACAATCCTGGAGACTGCCATCACAGCAGAGTAGCTTGCTGATTAGTTTACTGTAATGTAGAAACACAGTGCGGTGTTTCTGTGCTGGTTGTGGTGATCAGGGAATTCGCTAATGTTGCTAATGTTTATATGGGCTGAGTAGGAAGAATTAAACCTGGTGGACTTTTTCTCCAAAATGAAAGGCAAAATCTCTTTAGGGATGTGTAATGTGGCATTAAGCATGCAGATCTGCTTCTTCTCCACTGTGCAAAACTTCCTCACAGACCAGACACAGATTTTTAGCAGAATATGTCCTGCCGTCTTAACGCAGCTGGTTTGACATGGAGGTGTACTTTCAAAATGATGCACGGCACAGTTGTCTGCTGCACCGTACTCTATTTACTGGGCTCACCACTGAGCACACACAGCGGTAAACAGTCCATAGCAGCAGACACAGAGATTATTAAAAATTCAAATGTTTCAAAGTTTTGTGCCATGCACTGGCAAAGTCAAACTAGCCTATCTGTCCATGATGGATGAACTACCATACATGCCAATGACTCTCCCATTCACTTTTTTTTAAAGGATTTTTGAGGGAGGCTGAAAACCAGTAACCCTCCATTGCCGCTCTGTTAAACGGTGGAGGCTGATAACACTATTATTAACAGCGTGATGTGACGACAGAGAAATTGTGAAAAAGGTCTATTGAACCGACAGCCAGAATAGCTCAAATCGTTTCTGTAAAAAATACCAAAGCACAACCAGGTCTTAATTAGGGTCACACAGACTTACTGTGAACAATAAACCTGATAAAAACTGCTACAGGCAGCCATTTTAGACAACACTAGCGATAGTATTCATAAAGCAACCACAAATTAAAGAACATTAAAGAGCTTAGACTAGATTCCTCGGTAGCTACAACAAACCCTGTTGTCTAAAAAAACTGTGAACAGTGTTCAGCAATACAGAAAATTTTTGTTAATTTTTATAGTTCTCACTAATTCATATCATGTCCTAAACCACATCAACAACTCTGTGCACACATAAATTAAGACCTAGATGTGGCTTGCGTGGGCTGAGAGAAGTTTTGGGCTATTTGGATGACTACTGAGTTCTAGTGTTTGTTAGCAAGATTTATTTAGGACTGGAGCTGTGAGGCTAAAGAAGCAAAATTCACAATACACCTTTACTGATCAATTACATCCAGGGTAAGTGGAAAATTGTGTAATTTAGATTTTTTGCTATCCCTTCAAAGGCCTACTAACAAAAACGTTTGCCCCATGTTAAGGTGCGAAGAGTTCAGACAAAACTGTTGCTGTTTTAGGAAACTACATAAACATTTCTTAATTTTTTAAGGGGAAAAAAGAGGTATGTGACCTTTAATGTGGTATTGCAGACAGTAAGGGGCTGCTAATCAGAGCTAATCAGTTAGATCTAAAGACCTTAAATAACCAAGATCTACAGCACTTCCATTTTTACTTACCTAAACTCTATGACTTATGTGCTCACAAATCCTTCACTGATGCTGAGCATTTAATCTGCTATCTTTTAAATTGTACTTCAATGTCTCCTGAGGTTGAAAATGTATTGACTTCATCTTGCAGCAACAGTCAACTGTTTACTGAACCCATTCATGCACTGAAAGCAATTTGTTGACCCACTGAGCCATGCAGATGTAAAAACATTCATTCATAATTCCCCATGTAAAAGCAAATTTAAATGACAACTTCCAGCACCAGCTACAAAAACTGTTTGGTGGAAAATAACAGTTTCCTTTCAATGCAAGATTCTTTCATGTTGATCCCTCCAGCTCAGTGAAGAATTAAAAATATTTCATTAGCACCAAGGCATGAAAGTTGATGACAATGGCAATTCTACACTGCACATCATTCGGTGGTAAAACCAAGGTTATCTAGGTACAGGCAGCTGAAATGAAAAGCTCTATCCCCTCGTAAAATGTACAGATGCAGCAATGTTTTAGCACAAGCTAAAGCAAATCAGACTGCAGCATGTCGAACACCCTCAAATAATAATAATAATGATAATAATAATAATAATGTTACATTTATATAGCACCTTTCACAAACCCAAGGTCGCTTCACATAGCATTCGGGGGGACTACACAGTCGAGGAAGAAGAAAAATGTGTATTAAAGAGAAAAGTCTTTCAGTCAGATTTAAAAGAGGAAAAAGAAGAGCAGTCCCTTTGGGACTGAGAAAGAGAATTCCAGAGTTTGGGGGCAATGGCACTGAAGGACCTCCCTCCCAAAGTGGAAAGTCTGGTGCGTGGAACAGCAAGTAAGTTATTGCAAGAAGACCTGATACTTTAATCCTACATCCACTTCCTTTTTTCTCTCTTCAGCTAGGCACTGTACAAATTTACCATCATACTAAGCTTTTCCACACTTTGTAGACTTTGTGCTAGAGCTTGGCCCTTGTTTCTTTAAGTCACTTCTTCTAGTCTCAAGGCTCCCTGTCTGGGGCTAGAAGATGTTTTCAGGAGTGTTGCTGTACCTCATTATCATCTAGTGAATCAGCTAGCCCTGTCAGTGTAAATGAGAATGTGCTATTGCAGCTTGGAGTGGATTGGGCAGTGAGGACCTTAGCTGGCATCTCAGAGGGGTTTGTGTGTCAGGAAAAAGCAGATGAGCCATGGAAATCAGGTGAGCAATGGACTAAGCTTGTTAGAAGTGAAAACCGGATTTGGTAGTTTTTTCAGAGTTGGAGATTAATTGAAGAAGGCACTGGATGGCCTGTTCAATGTGAGCAAGCAGCATGAACAAGGGGCTAATTTCTTGGTTAGCTCCACCAGCCGTGGAAAGCCAGAGTGTTGTGGTTGCCTGACTAATTTATGTTGTTTTTCTCAAGTCTGCTCTTGACACTGCTGTGCAGAGACACTGTGGAGAAGTTCAGGCCTAAACATATTAAAAGATAAGTTAAAAAAAAGACACTGACAGCCTGTGATATTTATTAAAGTTCACTTGAAGTAAAAAAAATAAAAAATAAAAAATGACAGCAAGACCGTGTGTTGCAGAATTTGATTGTGGATGATGTCAAAAAATGAGAAATAGAGTTACAATCTGCTTATTTCTTACTTTAGAAAACCTTTACTACATTCACGAGATTCTTCCTCAGAAGCAGTGAGTGAGAAGTCAATTCTAACCTATTTGTACACTTAATTACAGAGCTCACTCAAGTGATACACAGACCTACACAGGCTGTCCAATGTGGCAAGTTAAGGACTTTGTTTTGCCAGGACAAGCTGACAGTTCGCCAAAAAGCTGTTATATCTGTGCAATGTCAATTAATCACTTAGACTTGTGGCACTATTTGTTAAAAAAAGTAAAATGGGGCACTCACCCTCAGCCACTGTTTCTCGGTCAGTGTGTCACTGTAGTCAACATCCCTGCGGTGGCGTGATCCGCGGCCAAAGATCTTCTCCTCTTCTTCCTCGCAGGTCAGTCGCTCCACCTCAGCATCATCTTTAATGATCCAAGACGGCAGCTCGTCCTCCTCCATCAGACGAGGCTTACGCTTGGGGTTACGGGCATCCTCGCGACGCCGGTCCAGGTCCATGCGCTGGAGAAACAAGATTTGTCCTCATTATGTCTTGTCCACAAAAGCTTTCTAAACTGGTCTAAAGAACTGAGGAATATAAAACGATGTGCTCTAATACAGGGAGGATGACAATCATGTAATGCTTACCATGAAAAGCTCAAATTCCTCCTCATTACGGGCAATCATTTGATTTAGTGTTTCATCGTCTGGGACTTCATCTTCCTCCTGATATTGCAATCAGATATATATATAAACATTTAATCAAATTGATCAAAAACAGGTATGATGGTTAAAGTTTCAATATTCAGTTTTCACTTTAACAACATTGAACAAAAATGAAAAACAACAGCATGTGACACAAAAGCAAGGCCTGTCAAAATTATTACATTTCGCATTATGACAATTATTTGACCCGATTACAATTATTTAGGTACTAACAGAAAATGAACTGGGAGCCTTTTCGTGTGTTTAGTTGTGTTATATAAATAAAAAGTAAGCAGAAAATGCAACACATCATGGGTCTTACAAATCCAACAAAACTTCAAAATTCTGGCTTCAGACTATAACACAGTTAGAGGGTTAAGTGATTATCCAAGCTTGAACGGTGTCTGTTGTCTACTAAATAATAACAACTAATCAGCCAAATTGTACATTGCATTTTATAAGCTCCACACAACAAATAAAAAAGACAATTCAATTGTTTGCTATTATTTATATAATAATTCATTGTCAGCTAAAATCTCACGATTGTGACAGGTCACTGTTAAAATCTCTAGCAATAATGTCTTTGTGTTTGTTAAGAGATGTACTTTAATTCTGAATTATAACTAGAACTACTCATAACTATGACTACAAAATGTCTTTTTAAATGCGTTGAAGCTGTTTTCTCCTGAAGGTGACAGTTTAACTGTTATACACAAATGATAACAAGAAGAAAAGTACTTCGATAATTCTATAAATACATTCTTAAAGCTGCAATATGTTAGATTTGGGAATTTGAAGACCTCTCTGGTTAAAATATGTAATTATATGGAAAACTCTGACATGTCTTCTGTGGATATAGTAAGTGAATTATTTACTTCTGTCATCATATCTTCATCAGTATAATGTTGATATTGCATTTGAGACCTAAATGCAAAGCAGGACCATCCATTTGACTGGCTATGACATTAATATGTAAAGACATACAAAGTGGCTAGAAAACTCCTGTGAAATTCAACCTGAGACCTTTACATTGTTATTTTAGACTTTACAGGCTGATTTGCAGCAGCACAAACACACCATATTTTCGCATTCTCCTGGCTCAGTAACGCTGCTACTTTAAGTTTTAATAAAAAACTTTTACATAGTACTGCTTTAAAGTCAGTGGGAAAAATGTTGGTAATTGATCAAATATGGCCTGACGGCAGCACTTGTGAACACAAACAAATATTTAAGCCCCTTTCTACCGTTGTCTGTTAATACAAATACAATTGCAGGGTTTCTCATCCAGCCAGAATCGATCAGAAACCAGCCTGTGTCACAGCTGAATGCTGCTTGTTCATAGGCAAACACTGATAGAGAGCCAAAGAACTGTAATTTGTTGTGCAAACTGCTGTGACAAGATAACAAAATGCACAACATACTTGTTTTCACAACTTTTCCAAAGAGTTTCAGCTCATTTATGCCATGCAGTGTTCTTTGCTGAATGCTTAAGGTGGAAGTACTGCTCCCTGAGTGGTATCATGTTTTATGAGCACACTCTACTGGTCATCTACTCTTGCAGTTCTGCAATTACATACAATTTATGCTAGCCGTGCTGCTTACTGCACACGCAAAGCATAAATGTAATAGGCCATGAAAAAAGTTCATTTCATACATTAGCCACGTATTCTGAGAGTTAATGTACTAAATTAGGGTATAATGCTGACTGTGACTCTAGGGTGGAATGTTGGTTACTGGCTGGATTGGTTAGATTCTCTAAATAACACCTCTGCTGTCAGTACACTATCAGTAAGGGTAATAAGGTCAAAATACAATGTACACAGTGCATGCTGATATAGCATTTGTATGCATCTCAACGCTAAGCAACAAAGGAGGCAATGTCTTTGGCCATTCATCCCAACACTTCATAATCCCTCCCAGTACTGCTAATGTGGAGGGACACACTGTTCTCTACGCTGATTTTGATACCTAAACTCAGGTCATGGACCAATATGACTCTCTCACACTCAAAAGAACTAAAAATTACAAGTTTATCTACAATCTGATCTTCTGTTTCTATTTAAAGTAGGGCTCTCACCTCCATGGCATAAATGAGCTGAAACTCTTTGGAAAAGTTGTGAAAACAAGTACGTTGTGCATTTTGTTATCTTGTCACAGCAGTTTGCACAACAAATTACAGTTCTTTTTAAATGACGGTGAGAAGGATTTTCTAATGAGGCTCAATCACTCCCAGTTTACTGAGGAATTTAGGACACTCTACAAGTAGCAGTGTAAATCAGAAGCTATTAACATCCCTACGAGGCAAGATCTATTTCACCTGTTCAAAATTGTCACTTCTTGGCTGCCTGAATCCTGTGGGGAGAAGTACCCTGATCCGGTACCAAGACATTTAGGTGATTTCAAGCAGCTGGACTACTCAACCACCCAAAGTAGACAAAGCTGAAGTTGAATTTCTTATTCAAGCACATTCCCAGTATCACGCATTTCATAGCATGAAATCTAACTGTAGCACCTATCATCTCATGACCCCCGTATCAAAAAAACAAATAATATTAACATCTGTATCATGACACCTCAGTAGATATCTACATTACCACTTTAATCTCAAAAACACTCTAATATCTGACACTTGACAATTTATTTTTTTTTAAGCCTACATTAAACTGATAAAAATGCACAAGAAGGGATTTTACACAAACCCCTCTGAGATGCCAGCTAAGGTCCTCACTGCCCAATCCACTCCAAGCTGCAATAGCACATTCTCATTTACACTGACAGGGCATATTTATATGTTATTAGATGTATATACAGAATTCAGCTTCATTAATAAAAATACAAAGTGCGAATTTGAAATGTATCACACTTGGAATAACTGGAATAGCACTCAATTGTGTCTACCCAACAGCTTCGACAGTGGATCAGTCTCACCTGGCTGATATCTTGTTCATTTAATAAGGTCAGTATTGATGCCGATACCAATCCAGTAAATCAAATTGGTTCATCACTATAAGTTGTGTTCTTTTTTATGGAGTTCAATGGTGAAATCAGGTAGCATAAAGAAAGGCTGAAATGATCATTCATAAGAACCTTGGAGGATTGGATTGATTATCCTGGTTTTACTGCAACTCAAACACAATATACTTTGGATTGAGCTACGATTAAGTCTAAGCAACAGCATTTTCTATTATTAGAAATTAGAAATGTATTAAACAGGGGCTGCACAATGCACATGCTCTCAAACCAATCACTAAATGTTTTATCTCAACAAGTCCCAGATTCTGAGATATGCAATATGGTATTTTGCCTATATGCTGCAGCCCTAGTCTCAGAGCTGTGCTTTATATGGGCTAATTTCATGCTTATAAACAAAGCACCTGTGCTGTCTATCCTTAGTTCAGTGCTATCCAAATGCACCTTAGTTTCAGCAAGTGCACCGAAGGTGCTGAAAGTAAGCAGCTTTGATAATTTAGCAAAAGAGCAGAGAAGAAGTAGTTCAGCAGAGCTGAACAGAGCTACCAACTGACCTGAAAGGACTGTCTGCAAATCAGAAATGTGGAATACTCAGGCAGCAAGTCGGGGTATTTTTGGGTGTGTTGTTTGGGTGAAGACAGTTTTCTCAAAACTGTACATAACCTCAGTTTCTCTCCATTTTAACAGAAACTTTAACTTTAACAGACCTTTTCTGTTAACTTTTCAACTTTAACAGAAGTTAGTGTATAGTGTGTAGAAATATATATATTATTGATCACAAAAGTCAAACAGGCCAAACTAGCTCTTTTCTGCAGACCTACCTCGTTCTCTTCTTCATGCTCAAGAATGGCCTGCAGGAAAGCCCTGCGCTCATGGCTAGAGGACTTTTGGTCAAACATGCCAGCCTGGATGACTTTCTGATCCACGTTGAGTTTGTACTTGGCAGCAGCCAGAATCTTCTCCTCCACACTATTGACGGTGCAGAGACGCAGGACGCGCACCTCATTCTGCTGCCCAATCCGGTGAGCACGATCCTGAGCCTGCAAGTCCTGGAGAATTATGTTTTCATTGAGTTAACTGCTATGAACAGGTAAGGATTCAGAAAAGATTTGGTGATTTGCATTCAGCAATTCTGTAAAGCTAATATGCAGCATCCTGAAGAGGGGATCTAAATATTTCAGAACCAGAACAACATTTTTTGAATAAAATATCCATGAATAATTGGCTAAAGCCATCTGCTGTAAGACCACATGAACTCCAGATGTACCAAATCTGAAAAATCATCATGTTGAAATCCCTCTCATCTAAGTCTGAATGAAAATAATCCTCACACTGGATTTTTCCCAAACTTCCAGTCGAAACCACCAGGACATTAGAATGTAGCTCATGAGAGCGCTGCTTATAAATAAGTGAGGTTATACTGCCTCCAGTGTCTAGCTAAACATGCCACTCATCAGGTTTGCTGCAGTGTAGAGTCTCTAATTCTCAGTAATCACTGAGGTTGTCAGCGACAGACCTGGTGGGGGTTCCAGTCACTGTCGAAGATAACAACAGTGTCAGCAGCCTGCAGGTTGAGGCCCAGGCCACCTGCCCTGGTGCTCAGCAGGAAGATGAAATATTGTGAGCCCTCATCATTAAACTTCTTCAGCAGTGCAGCACGGTCCTCAGACTTCGTTGTTCCTATGGGAGGCGACAGGAAACAAACAAGCAGTTTTGTCTGGCTGAACTGGCTATGGAACAGGTCTATGATACTGAACATGCCATGGAGATGTTGACTGTTTTCTTCCCCCCTTGTCACTTAGTAAAGTTATTGCTTGTGTTGTTTTCAGTGATGAGGAGTGAAAAAGGTGACAAGTTCAGACACCAGTTTCTTGTAGCAGGGTTCAGCAGAATTGTTCCTAGAGATTTTAACATGAAATTCTGGTGCACCCTGACACTAAAATACAAATAACTGCTGTGGAATTGTTTAGGTCAGCTTAACAACTAGACAAATAAATATTGTACTATGTTTCAGGTAATTTGTATTTGTTAAAAACCTGTCGCTCAGTATGTACAAAGTTTGACAGACATCTCATTCTCAAACCTTTGCCCATCTATTGCGTTCTTCGGCTTAGTAAGATTTGTTGCACTTGGACTTCGATGGCTGCCACTTTTGATGTAAATTGACGACAGTCACTAAGCTCTCATTGTGGTTATATCAGTCCACAAAAAATAATTTCAGACAAAAACTAAACGATAGTTGATTGTCTTGGATCCTAACAACGACATTTTACTCATGTTAACCTTTTTTTGCCCACCATTTGAAAGCTACTGAAGAAAAAAAAACTGCATATGTGAAAATGTTCAAAAAGTTCAATGTTCAGGAAACATGGCTCCCTTTTCACTTTTTTGGTAACAGAAATGTTATTTCTGGCCAACAAAAAAAGAAATACTATGTCTCTGGTTTGGCCGAATAATGACTGTAAAATGCTGCTGTGCTGTGTTTGGGGGAGAGGAGGGATTCTCTCTCAAAATTCTCTGTTGACAGGAGACTTTCCCTGTCTAAAATTAAACTTCTACGTGATTCACATGAATGTCAAATTCATTTAAAACAGTGAATTTCACCAAAAGGTGATACGTTTGCATGTATGAGTTTAGAATTTAGGGAAGGTATAGTGAACATAAGCACAAAAGAAATAAGCTTCTGATATTCTTTGATGCTCAACAGTTCTTCTTTGTAGATTTGACTTAACCCTTTAAACCGAGGCTTCTTAACTCCTTAAACTGTAGACTATCATTTAACTCAAGATTTACTATAAAATAATAACACTGATTGTGCACTTAAAATGATCACCATCTAGTCGTAGGTAGAGGAAGTTGCGGTATGCGAAGTAATCCTCCATGATGGTCATTAGGGAGGTCATCTGACAGAAGAGCAAGACTCGGTGGTTGGTGGCCTGTAGCTTAGGCAGGATACGGTCCAGCAGCTCAAACTTTCCTGAAGCCCGGTACAGGTCAGGACTGGGAGGAGAAAAAAAAGAGTAAAAATGTTTCAGAATGCCACAGCACAGTCTGTCAGCGTGAGAAGATGAAGCTTTTTGTGACCCACATATGAATCAGGTCATAACTAATCCCTTTTGGTCACTTTAAAGGTTACGCAAGAGTTGGTTTAATTTAAGGATTGCTCACCCGTTTATGATGCCATTTGGGTAGCCTAAGTGCTCAGCAAACGACTCCTTAATTGGGAAAGAGAAAATACAGTGTAAAATCAGCCAGGCCTGCAAAGTGTAAGACATCTGAAGTCACTTGACATTTCAGCAGGACATTAAAATGCTTCTTTTTTGTTTTAGAAGCTGCCACTAACTTCAATGTGCTGAAACATGTAAGGGTGGTTGCAAATCTTCTTCAGCTGCATGATGGTGTTCATCAGGGTTTTTGCTCCTCCTTTACCCTGTCGAACAATAAGACACAATAGTTTATGCTGTCAAACCAGCAACCAGGAAACAAAGTAAAGCTCTACTGAGCTTTTCTTCTTTTACCTTCTTGTCTTTCTCTGAGCCATCAGTAAGCAGGATTCCTTTGCCTTGCATGTGCCTATAGAGAACCTTCTGGATAGCCGACATGTCACACTTAATCACATACTCCACCTGGACATATAAGGGGATTTAAGTAAACGTTACAACTGGTTATTCTACTGCCTGGTCAAACTAAATGAAGTTTCTGAGTTTGACGTGTAAAACAGGGCTGCAAACAAAACAAAAACAGAGCCATCCATCACCTTCTCAGGCAGCTGAGACTCCACTTCTTTCTTCAGTCTACGCAGCAGGAAGGGGCGGAGCACTTTGTGAAGACGGCGAATGATCAGGATGGTCTCCTCTTCATTCAGATCCACCTGTCAAGCATAACCCGATAGGTGTATTACTGATCTACATTCAAATTATGAGAATGTGGCATTTGTCTATTCTAGTATCAATTTCAATTTCTTCTCTGGCCTCCAATACATTAAGCTATTAATACAGAACATTAATTATTAAAAAAAAAAAGGCTAATCAAGTAAACTGTGACATTTTTTTCTTGCGGTAAGAGGGAGGTCTTACTCTTTCTCCAGTCATGGCAAAAGGTGCGTTGAACCACTGCTCAAATGTGCTGCAACTTTTAAAAATGGTGGGCAGCAGGAAGTTGAGCAGAGCCCATAGCTCAGGCAGTTTGTTCTGCAAGGGGGTTCCTGTGAGCAACAGCCTCCGTGGAGCCACGTAGTGGGTGTTTAACACCTGGGTCAGTTTGCAGTGGTGGTTCTTCATACGGTGGCCTTCATCGACGATCATGTATTTCCAGCGAATCTGAGAGAGATAGATAGTGAGAGAGAGAGAGACAGAGAGAGAGAGAAATAAAGAGTGACTGCAAGCCTCCTTTTCAAACAGAAAATAGTCAAAGGAGTCCTAAGGAGCAAAAAGCTTTTTCTTCCATGGAGTGCTCTGTGCCAGAAGGCTTTTACCTTGGCAAGAATGTGCTTGTCTTTGATGATGTACTCATAGGTGGTGATGAGCACATTGAACTTCCCGCTGCGAAGCTGTGGCACCAACGATCTTCGCATGGACGGTGTGCCCTTTCACAAAACCAAACCCACACAAAAGCCACAGTCACTTCTTGGTATGTAAGTGTTATGTAATATTTCTTGTCATCCACAGACATGCAAATTAAGTGCTGACCTTGTAAGCAATTTTAACAATTGATGGCGCCCACTTGTCAAGTTCATAAACCCAGTTGGACAAGGTCCTACGCAAAAGAAAGGAACAAAAATCAATACCCTCATTTCAATAAAAAAATTTTTCACTAAGCATGTAAAAAGTTGTGTGCATAGAACAACTAGGTTAATAAGTTAATAAGAACTTGCATGAAGCGAGACACGGCTCACAATGTGATTCACTCTTCCAGACAGAGCAATCATAGGGTTATTAGCTTGAATTTCCTTCTCTAACTCTATTACTGAATTTTTTTTCACTTTCTGCTCACAGCTTGTATTCCTCACAGTGTGTCCACTGTGTACACTGAGACGACAAGTCTCCAACGCTTTAACAGAAAGGCAATGATCCATGAATAAAGACTGACTGAAGTCTTTTTGTGGGGGGTTTCTTTCATGTGGGACTAAGAAATCATCTCTGCACACAACAGGCATGAGAAAATACACTTAGGGCATGACACAATTTGCATCTTGTACTAAGCTGATGTTTTTCCTGATATAGTATACAAAAGGTAAACCTTACTATGTCTTTATATAATATGTCTTTCATTTAATAAAGTATAAAATAATGACAAAGTTGTATAAGCTTGTACAGTAAATTAAAGGATCAAGACCCTTTTTTTATGTAACATGCTACCCACAGCTAGGCATGCGCTTATATAAAAATGTGTGACAATAATTACTTCTATTAATTTGAATATGGTTTATGTCATCCCAATATTGTCTTTAAAAAATGGCATCATTGTAGATGAGTTTTGAATCTCATAAAAACATGCACTAAAATTTACATTAAAGATTAAAATTAAAAAGAAACTGTCCACATAATGATGCTCATAATTATTCACTGTTTACAGTTAGGCCACACAGGGCACCGAGGCATTTACAAATAGCTGTGAATCATAAAACAAAGCATGGAACATACTACTAGGACCTGTAATGTAGCCAGCATAGCAAGGCATATCCTGCTTTGTTATTATTATGAACATGTTAAACATATCATTATATAACATTGATTAATGTGGAAACCTTTATTAGCACTGCTTTTGTACATCATTTTGTTATTTTTCAAAGACAATAATGCTAATTTGTGCAACACATTAAAATTTTCCCTTGCATGTCCTTTTTTCATTCTGGTACCAGACAGGTTGAGTCATATAGCTTTTTTTTCCTTTGTGTGGTCAGTTTTACAGTGAATCCATGAGCAAATATTTCAAGTTAAAACAACTCTGCCCAACACTGGGTGAATTAGTCTAGTAGCAATCTGCTGAGCTGCTTGTTAAACAAAAATTAGTTCTTAGGTAAGGTCAAGTTCAGTACGGTTTTGTGTCTTTTATTTCATACTAGGGCTGGGCCATATTTAAAAATAATTAGCACAATATTATCTAGTTAAGAAAAATCACAATTATAGATTATATTCCCTCCACCTCACCATCCACCAATACATGCAGCTCAGACCTACATTGTATTCTGTTTTAGTATATATTTTACTTTAATAAAAATCCATACTGAACAATAACACTGAATAACCCAACATCTTTTTAAAAAATCTTCAATTGTATTTTAATAGTTGTTACTGCAAGTAAGTGCATTCATGAGCTCCTCAAGTTCAGGGTGTTCTTGTGTGCTAATGGCGCTCTTGCTGGAGACCCGTCAGATTGCAGAAGATGCTGTAAATACGTGATTTATAAAGCTGTATGTACATATTAAAAAATTATGCTTTCTGTCATTGCAGAGTCTCTCTGGTATTCAGCTATGGATGCCGTTCGAAAAGCAAGTAAAATGTATTTCAATCATTTTTAGAATTTACGCTATCTAAACCGATGAACCGCTGAAAAAGCTGAAAGTTCTTCTGAGATGGTAAGACACACACTGGGAAATGTACTCTCCTATAGCCTTCTAAGGCCCCATACTAACCCAATGTTTGAACAGTAAAAGTTAATAAAAGATGATGTTTACATATTATTCAATATTACTTAGCAAGTTGTTTAAAGGTAAATGAGTCGTTTCTAGTTCTCTATCAGTTCTCTTTCCCAGCACGGTGATTACTGCCTTTTAAGCATCATCACTGGATTACCTGTCAATCGCCCACAATATCCTATTACAATGACTTCTTGCCCAGGCCTATTTTATACACATACAGTTTGAGACTTCAAACATGGTTTCACATGTTTGAGAGAGAAAACATTCTCTGTCTGCTGCTCCTTGTGCCTTGCAGTGGCTGCTCTCACTGTGATTGTGTACAAGTTTCACTCACAGGAGGGAATACATCACTCGAGCAGAAAGTGAAACCAAAGTGGAAGCTTGTGAATGCTTGTGCTTGAGCACTGTGTGCTTAAAAAGATCTTTCTCTTGCTGAATTACTGAATACCAGCATATGTCTACAGACAACATTCAACGTAATACTTTTTGCACCAGCTCATCAAATTGTGCCCTATGCCATTTAATTTCTTCTTACTGTGTTCATAGCCTTATCTCCCTTGAATAATCGATCTTCAGGTGCCAATGCCACAACTGCAGTGTTTAACACTGTGTTAATACTTAATGGCCCAGCTGAATCCTGTTAGAGATCTTAACCTTTAATTATAGCCCTTATCATCTCTTTCACAGCTCCTTTGTGTGTTAGCCAAGCGCTGTTGTGTCCATCAGCTTGTAACTCACGACAGTGGAACGATGATCAGATAAGGGCCATTAAGCCTCTTGTATTCCATTAGGTATGTAATGAGAGCAATGGTCTGAATGGTCTTCCCCAGACCCATCTCGTCAGCCAGGATGCCATTTAGGTTGTTGTTGTACAGTGACACCATCCATTCCAGTCCCTGGATCTAACCGCAAAGAACAAATGAGTATCATTTTACTTTTTGAACTTTGAAGGCGAAACATGTTGTTAGACTTCAGAAAAGTGAACGACAACTTTTTTGAAAATAAACTTCATTCTTCAATCATTTTGTAGAATCAGAGTATTTTTATAATTTCCTCTTGGTCCAATGAGACCTCTACAATTTTAAAAATGTCAGTCAGTGAGGTACTTGTGAAATCAGAAAAGGGGCTGATAAGATGTAAAAAATGTTCTCTACAGATCTTCAATCAATCTTAAACTACTGATTTAAATGATTATGCATTATTCTTGCCTAATTTTATCTCTTTATGGTGAGTCTAAATACTTCAAGAGCCTCTGAATATTACTGACACCAATGCTGGGAAGGAATATTCAGAGTTCACAGAAACAGAAATACAGAAGACTATGAAAGTGCTTTTGGTTACACTTCACCTGGTATTGTTTGAGGGTCCCATTGATCAGCAAAGAGGACTGTTTCTCTACTTTCTCAATAACAGCATGAGCAACTCCGTAGTAGGACTGAGAACTGGTCTCTCCCGCCTGGACACTGTACTCATCGTCCACATCCTGCTTGGCAGATCTAAAGAGGCGAAGGGCAGGAAGTGTGAGATCATATCCTGTGATATCAGGATGGTCAGAAAAGCTCAGTTAAGATTTTCAGGCTAATACGTTCACTCCTTCTCTCCAAACTGCAGTCAGAGCATCATACAGCATATAGCAGACCTAAGAAATGAATTAAATAAACAAACAAACAATCTGACGAAAAGCAGCAGCGAAAAGCAGTCACAGCAAAACAACAGTCATTATAAAATGATCGGCCCAACTTTCCTCGTCCTTCAGATGTGAGGTCTTTTTTAGCTTTGATGTGAAAATCGGCCACATACTCTATGATGTGCTTGGCGGCAGTTTCAGACACTTCGTCACTGTTGGGATCAATGATTTTCTTTTCTTCTGATTCAGCTCTGGAGACCACCTCTTCTTCATCCTGGGGAGGCAAGAAGAAGAGATAATGTCAATCTGACCCCTTGACTGAACGTGACAATGCGGAAAAATTATGTGGAGGAACAACAAAGGGGGCTTGCTAAGAGGAAGCACTGAAAACTGACTAATGGGTGTTGTTGAGAGGAGACTGACAAAAAGTGCATGTGTGTGCATGTGTGCATGCTTGGGAGTGTGTATATGTGTGTGTGTGTGTGTGTGTGTGTGTGTATGACTCACTTGGTTGTTAAGACTTAATGAGAGGAAAATACAGCACGCTCACCTCCTCTTCAAACTCGGAGCCACTCTCTTCACTGTCTGACCGCGGGGCTACTTCATAGCTGAATTCAGAAGGATATACGTGAAAAATAAAAGCGCTTGAACTTGCATACTCAAAGTCTTTCAGTATTTATCTATAAAACAGACATCTCAGTGTGTTCAAGAGTTTTGTCATATAGCAGAGGTAAGTCGAACATATATAAGATAAAAAATAAAATATACCATGAATAAATAAAAGTGAACTAATCCTCACTTTGTTGCATATTAATAATTCTACAGCTCAGTAGCACTGGATTCCAAGACAAGTACACCAAATACAGAGATCACAGATCCAGAGATAGAAAAAGTAGAGACATCTCACCCAGGATTCATCTCAAGCCAGGCCTCCAGCTGGCTGGACTTGGGGGCATCTGTGCCCTGTAGTACCTTCCCTGTCTCTGTCTGGATGACTTTGACTGGGAGCTCACTCATCTGACTGCTCTCATCTATGGGCTGCAGGAATAAACAAACACAGAACATAATCTGTGCAGCTAAACACAGCAGATGTTGCAGAAAACTACTTTATGGAATTGAACTGAACAAAACTGCAGCTGGATATTAACGCATGATCAACCCCCCTAATAGTGTCTCTGCTATATTTGTATGCTTTGCTCACCTCACCATCAGGACCAATTACTCCAAGTCCTTCAGCATCTCCATCTTCCTTCTGTGAGGGTCAATGACAGGAAAGAACAGATTTAATAATGACAACAACGAAAACAGACATTACTGGTTAAATTGAAGCAAATTACTTCAGAGAGAAAAATCCTCAGATTAATTTACTTTCAACAAGTGGAGCAGAAGCTAAATTCTGCCAAGGAGTTCTGAACTATTTTGACACCCACCTTCTTTTTCTTTTTCCTCTTTTTCTTCTCTTTGGCAGCCTGAGCAGCCTTGTGCTCATAGACCAGGGTAGTAAGGTTGGCCACATACTCGTCGGTTTGCTGGAGCAGGTAGGCTAGACGTTTGTCCTTCTTCTGGTCAATCAGCTTCCTGTAGCCCTCTTCATCCTCAGCCTAGACCAAGACAAACAAACAGGTTTACCTTGGCATTTTGTGTACAAAACTAGGACACAACCTAAGTCGGCAAAGCTACAACATGTTTATAAAGAAGTTAAAGATGTTTCTTAGACATTATTCAGATATTCCTTGTCCCAAAACAACATGCAGTACCATTAGTCTCCTCATTCGCTCTTTCTCAATTCTCTCTGTCTCCTTCTTTTGCTCCCTCTCCGTATTGGTATGCCAGGTGGCAACAGCCTTTGAAAGCTTCTGGATCTTTCCAGAAATGGACCTGTGGTATTCCTTGAAGTCCTTAGCATGCTGGAGGATGCTGTTAAGATATTCCTGAAAAAAGAAAAAAAAACATTTCCTTTTTTGAAAACAACTGATACACATTGCTGTGTGATACTTTTAGGGCTGGCCTACAAGTAGCATTTTACAGGCTTCATATTAGGCCTGGGCAATATCTAAAAATAATTAGAATTCATTTTTCTAGTTCTCACCCCTCTAAACCACTACATGTGGTCTGCTTTGATCTACTTACTATTTTATTTTTTGTTTACCTGCTTTTTTGAACATCAAAACATCTGGTGAAGTAGTTTGCAAAATATGTTTTAATAAAACTCCTAAATAATATATTAAAATACTTATTTTAATAGATAACTATAAAAGGTAACTACAAACACATGCATTCATGAGCACCCTCTGGTGCAGATTCAGGGCAACTTGCATGCTAATAATTCTCCTTGCTGGAGATACTTCATACTGCAAACAATTTCCAAAGTGATACTTGTGTTTTACATCATTATAGTAAAGGCACTGTAGCTATAAATGCCTTTGGAAAACCTTATAGTTTCTGATATTTTCACAAGTGTCATCATACAGCTCATCTTAAACACTGGGACACTTAAGATGTACAGAAAATATTATTATCTACCTCAGACTAATTGCATATACAGAATGTGTACAACAGTACATTTCATAGTTTTATTTCATAACTTATTACCGTACAACAGTACATCGGACTAGTGCAATACTAGTGTGTATATATATATATATATATATATATATATATATATATACACACACACACGCACACACACACACACACACACATATATATATATATACACATACATACATACATACACACACACACATTTCTTTTTTTCTTAAATATGTATTTTTTTGTATTTAAATTCTATAAAGGGGCTACACACCTAAGATTTTCACTCACTTTCCACCTGTGAGAATGTGACCCGACAATAAATGTGATGTGATTTAATTAGAAAATACTGTAATTTTTTGTCAGTGCAACGAGCCGCAGATATATTGGGGAATAAATGTTTTTTAAAGCCAACATAATAACAAAATGTTCCATTTTCCAACAGTAAAAGTGAATAAAACATGTGTACATATTAATCCATTAATTTGTTGGCTTTTTCTGGTACTGTTTCCTGGCCATAAACAGGGAACAGAGAAACTTTTTACTTCTAAAAATTCGGAGGCTGGAGTCATCTTAGTTGCTCTAGGCTAAAACCCAGCTTCTTTAGCTTGGTTGTTTTACTACAGCGACACACTGAAGTGGCATATATTTTTGGTTCCACGCACTCAGGCTAAACATAACAAAGTGAAATAATAGGAAGAGAGGAGCTGTGGGGTAGGTAAAGCTTACCCACATATTTAGAAAGATGTTTAATGGTAAATTAGTTTCCCCAATCTGGCAATTATCATAAGTATCATTGAATTGGTTTTCATTCATTGACGATATCTAATTACACTCCAGGCCTATTCTGAATACTAAAAAAAATAAAAAATATAAAAATAATATATAAATATATAATAAATATATATCTTAACGTCTCTGATGTCTTGTGCCTCTATACCTTTTTACCTACATCTTATTTTACAAATTTTACACTAAGAATTTTATCAACGCCAGATAACTGAAGGTGTTCCCAAATTTGTGATTTCTTTCTGAGACATTTTCGCTTTTTTAGCTTTGACTGCAACACGGAAAGCGCTGCGGTTTGTTGCTCTTTGAGGCGAGGTGATGCCTGGCATGAACTGGCATGATACAGTCTAAACTAAATCAGCTATATGTTATCTATTTTAACATTTTACATTTTTTAACAATCATTGTTCTGTCTAAAGACCTTCGCTAATTGAATTAATTTTAGGCTATAATTTCTGAGATGAAGCTTCCGAACACTAAATATAGAAATAAATACTAGTGTAACAAACAAAAGTCTGAATATTCATTAATTATTTGGGTTGGCCCTACATATTTTTTTTTAATACAGGTTTTATAATGGGTGCGTGTCAGTTTCCATATAGTGATAAAATCTGTTGCACTCTACCTGATGTTTCTGGCGGCGCTTCCTCTCCTGCTCAATCTTTTGCTGCTTCTCCAACTTCTCCGTCATACGGGCCTCTCTCAGCGTCTGCCTCTTGCTACGCTTGTAGGCTTTGGAGTTCAGGGCTGTCTCCAAAGTTGTGTCTCTGCGCATGCAAGCCACTACATCTTGCCGGAGCTGAGGAACACACAAGTGCAGGAGCGTACATAACAACATGAAGTTGTGCGAGTGTACATGATGGCGCACTTTTGAGGGACACAACAGTTAATGTTTATTTGTTATATTTATTAACAATTTCATTTATTACATTACATAAAGAGCTGTATATCTGTGTTATCTGGTATTAATATGATTTAAGTTTAAAATTTCTGTAATTCTTTTCTAAACAAACTAAATTAATCATGGCGCAGACTGAATTCATCTATGCCAGAGTTTATGAATTTGTACGACTTCCTGTATTAATACTTTCAATAATTAGTGCACTGCTTTTGTTGTTTCAAATACCTCCAGGTAAAGTCAGAGTGCCTGATCTTAAAATTGGTAGAGACTCACTAATGTAAAGAGGGTTTAAGAAACTCTCAAACATGCAGTAAGAGCACCCCCTAATGGAGATTCAAATTAAAAAATAAGGATGCCATTTTTCTATCTTAGCCCTGAAGAACCTGTGCTTTGCACATTTTTAAAGAGACCTGACTCAGCTCAGTTGTCACCAGGAAAACATCAAAACGTGCAGAACAGGAGAACTGTAGGACACTGAAGAGAGGCGATTAAAGCACTTTCTTGTTTAAAAACAATGAGTGAAACTCCCAATATGATGATGTGAGCTTTCCTACATTAAATATGTACCAGAATCTGCTCAAAGCAGCAACATTTACAAAGTCTCTAAACTTTACCTGCCGCTGGAAGTTGAGCAGTCTCAAGGCTTTCAGCTCTACTGTCGCTTTAGTTCTCAGGTCAGGTGGCAATGAACCTGGTAAGTTCTCCAGCTCTTGAATTCTGTGGGCAATCCTGGCTTGCAACCTTTAGGAAAAAGATGTAAAAAGGAGATAGACTTGATTTAATTCAGAAGCAGAGAGAGACATTCCACAGCTTGTATTGCAAGCCTCATATTGCAGACCATAAATAACTTTAATTTTTATAAAACTATTTTGTTGTGTTTAACCCATTCTTTTATACCAAGGAATAAATTCATCAAGTTATGCCACTGTTAAGTGTTAATTCTTGGTAAAAGCTTGGTGCATTGCATTCTAGATTGGTAAAGATCAAAGATACTTCCTCTTCCTCTTAAGCCCTATTCAAGTGGGAACGTTTTTTCAGGGGAGGTCAGATTCAACTGGGTAATGTTGGGACTTCCAAGTATTAATTTTTCATTTCTAAATTTTTCTTTCTAAATAGCCCATCAGCATATTTAGATCACAGTTACTTGTTTCAAATTTAGGATAAATAAACAGGGCAAAGTCGAGATCCACTTTTGCAGTTAGCCTCGTCTTCTGCTGGCCAAAAACAGATGTGCTGATGTCCATTACCAAGATTGTGTGTGTGTGCGTGTATGTATACACACACACACACACACACACACACACACACACACACACACACACACACTCTCACCACTTGTTAACACAAATAGCTAATCAGTCAATCACATGGCCACAACTCAATGCCTTTAGGCATGTAGAGGTGGTCAAGACAACTCGCTGAAGTGCAAACCGAGCATCAGAATGGGGGAAGAAAGGTGATGTAAGTGACTTTGAACGTGGCGTGGTTGTTGGTGCCAGACGGGCTGGTCTGAGTATTTCAGAAACTGCTGATCTACTGGGATTTTCACGCACAACCATCTCTAGGGTTTACAGAGAATGGTCAGGAAAAGAGAAAATATCCAGTGAGCGGCAGTCGTGTGGACTATAATGCCTTGTTGATGTGAGAGGTCAGAGGAGAATGGGCAGACTGGGTCGAGATGATAGAAAGGCAACAGTAACTCAAATAACCAACCGAAATCTCTGAGGAACGTTTCCAACACCTTGTTGAAAGTATACCACAAAGAATTAAGACAGTTCTGAAGGCAAAAGGGGCTCCAACGTTTTACTAGCATGGCATACCTAATAAAGTGGCCGGTGAGTGTATATCTCACTGTTGTCGGAACAAAACCTCATATCTCCATTTTTGTCGATTTTAAGTTTTTAACACAATTTGAAAATGCATGGTGGTCTTTATGTTGTGTGTAAATTTCATAAAGGATGGACAAACATAAATGGCCAAAAATTACTTTTAAATAAGTCTGGTTCCATTGACTTACATTGAAAGTAATGTATGTTTTTTCCTTCTCCTGTAAAATTACCATTTTGGAGCTACGATATATATTTACACATACACACACACACACACACACACACACACACAGATAATAACACAATACAACACAATAACCCAGCATCACCTAAATGTTCTATTCCAATACAATAAGTATGTCATCAAATATCAGCTTGAAAAATTTAAACATCTATACAATGCTAGTATGATTCTGATATGATTCTGATATCATGGTGCATCACTAATAGATGGATCAATTTGTGTGTATATTTATCATATCAAGCTAAAAAATAATTTTCTGTTTCATGTTGTTCATGTTTTTATCATTGCATTTCCACAGAAAATTCAAACTCATGCCTTTCTGCAGTGCTATTAATTACACTTATTTAGCAATTAATTTACACTTTAATTATATAGGCATCTCGTTGGTTCCGTCAGAGTGAGCTTATGTAGACCCTTAATTTACAGGCTTATTATTCAGCTTTTATTTTTGTTATCCAAGTAACTACTATGAATTGTTCTGTAATTACTAAGGAACTAATATGTAAAGCATGTACTTTGGGGAGTGAAGAAGGAAGATCTGGACCTGCAGACAGTGTTTATGGTGAAAAGTTTATGGTGAACGTTTTGCAGCATCACAAACACCATTTTTGCATTAAAAAGTGGCTGCTGCAATTTACTAAACAGACCCTATAAAAAGATGAATGGGGAGGTTGCTGCTCTCTTGCATTTTTTTTTCCTTATTTCATATGCATTTACATGAGTTTCCTTCTCAAAGTGCAAAATACTGGAAGGAGAGTATTATAATGAAGCCTACTTCAATCTACCAAGACTGAAGGTAAATAATAATTGTGTGCAATTTAAAGCCACAGAGAAGCTTGTCTTATTTTTACCACTATCTTGGCTGCCACTGTCATGTAAAGACAGAAAAGACAGTTTTATTTATTTTTAATTGGGGAAAAAAAAAACGCCTGCAAATCCCTGCGATGCATGACACATTATTATTAAACTGGTGAAGGAAATAAAATACAACCTAAACAGCAGAAAATCTGTGTTTTAAACTTTCTTTTTTTTTGGTAATGTTTGGGTTATATTTAACAACACTATCAAAGAACAGGTTTTGTCTAAATAAAGATTTGACAGTTTTCTTTTCCAAGCAATTGTTATGTGCACATGTTGAAATATATGCTAATATATGCATATATAACACTCGGCACAGAACTCAAATTCAACTCATCCCACTGGCCAAAACTGAACATGTTTCAAAACATAAGTAGAAGAATTCCTTAATTTCCTTGAATTTCTGGTGAATTAATGTCTTGCCTTCTCAAAATAATTACAAATGGAGTTAATATTTTACCACATATTGTCTTGGGGAAGTCATTATTTCGACTTACAAATAAAAAAAATGAGAAATTAGAAATAATTTCTACGTAATGAGGTCATATTTAAAATACAAAGCTGCGTGTGTGTTCATCTGCATGGAAGTTCTTAATGTATAACCACCAAGATGGCCACCACTGTTGCCGCAAAGTGTCAATAGACTGTTAGCAGTTAGTGCCTATTTCAGTAAGTGGCCCTTTAGTTTTAGCAGAATTAAATTAAATTATTGTTCATTTCTGTCTTTGACTGGATTTTTAGGTTTAGACCACACTGTGATGTGTATGTGATCTCTCCCTGCAATAATTGTGACTGTAAATGAACCAGGACCAATTTAGAGTTGAAAAGATCTGGTTAAAATGTCATTGTCTGGAGTTTAGACTTCAGGAAAATAGCACACACAAAGTGGATATGTGAAAAACAATCAGATTTAACTGATTTAAACAAAGCCTTTGTCTTTAACTAGGCCACTTCAAAGGTTTAACCAAACCGGTGCCCTGAGAGAAGGCAAGCTAATTTATTCAGTAAAATAATAAAATCTAGGACAGGCAAAGAAAGATAAAAACTCCACCCCAACGGTGTCCGTGTCAGACAAGAGGTTTGTTCCTGTCCAAAAAAAAAAAAGATCTCTACCTGTGCTTTCACAGTGAGAGGTCACACAAGAAACAGCTCTAAATACACCAACAGTAGTAAATGGTTATGACACAGGTTGAGGGAAAAACTTTTTAACAAGCTGCAGAGATGTGCACCGTACCTGTACTCTCGCTCCTGCAGGAGCTCCACTGGGTCCAGACCCTGGGGCTTCTGGATCGGGGTGATGCGATTCTGTTTTTGCTGGAGCTGGATAATGAGGGAGGGCTGACCGGGACCTTGTTGTGGCTGCTGCTGTGGCTGAGGCTGGGCTGGGGGTTGAGGTTGCGGGGTGAGAGAAGTGCTGGGAATGGGCTGGGGGGCTGTGGGAGCCTGGGGAGGGGCAGGAGAAGGTCTGCCGCTTGGGGCTGGGACAGGAAGCTTCTGGGGGCCAGCAGGGGCCTCAGCACCTTGACCTGAAATTAGTGTAAGAGATAAAGTGATACCAGTGAAGTTAATTTGAAAGTATCTGTACATATGTAATAAAGCCTTGTTTGCGTTGTGCCCTAAAATGCAGTGCTTCAGTCGCACTAAATAGACTTTCTGTTGGTACAATCTCTACAATCCATTTCAGGATACTGGATAGAGGTTTAGCCAGCTATTAGAACGTTTGCAGGCATTTAGAAAGCAAGTTTTAAGCGTTGCATAAATTCCAGAGGATTTTGGACACTTTCTGAAGAAACACCACAGCAGAAATAACAGCAGTGAAAAGACAGAATTCCAGTGTGATTGGAATACAGACACCTAGTTGAAAATAAGAGCTTTTAACTTAAAAGAGATGACAAGACTCACCTTCAGCCCATGGTTTTGGCCCCGTGCTCTGAGCATGTGTCTGCATGGCTGGAGTGGGACATGGGCCAGATGCAGGCCCTCCATGGGGCATCGGCATACCTGCAAAAACAACACAAACAAACAAACAAGAGATGGTAAACTATTATTAAAGATGGAGTCTCAGGTAAAAGGAAAAGAAAATACATCAGCATTACTGATTGTAATTTACTGTTTTTACTTTACATAAAGGTTTAAACATAGCTTTGGGTGAATACTTTAACAAGACATTTTGTCTAATTAGCTGGTCTTATACTTTACAATAATTTATTAACAACAAATGTTAATAACAATATTGTTTATCTCTAACAATCAATCAATCAATCAATCAATAAATACATAAGAAAAACAATGGAAAAAACCTTAATAAGTCCTTCAAATGGGAAACTTAATCAATCAATTAAATTCATAAGAAAATGGTAAAGAAGTAGCACGTAAAGCGAACATGCATGATCCAAAGGCCCTGTCTGCATTTGGCACTAACATGCGTTCCACATTTGGATATTGTCTGTATACACAGACAGGTGATTGTAAACTGTTTTAGGAGAACTACTAGGGAAGAGCCTCTCTGGCTCTCTGGTTTTTATTTATCTTTTTAAAATAAATGTTCTTGTTACAAGTAAGTTACAGTTGTAAGGAGCCATTTAGACAATACCCTTTTAAACTACAATGAAGTGCCCTTTGCACTGTCTTTTCATTGCTGTTGATTCACAATTTTTAACAATTTCACAAATTCTATTCAAAAACTGTCAACGACATACACCCATGGTGTCCAGTCTTAACCACAAAGGGCCAGAGTGACTGCAGATTTTCACTCCACACAATCTGGGACTCCACTTGTCAGATCAGGTGATCTCCTTTGTCCTTTGTTGGAGTGAAAACCTGCAGTCACACTGGGCCCCCACGGACAAGACTGGCGCACCCTCACAGATAGTGTAACTCGCTATATAGCCAAAGAGATGCTGCCGTTAAATACGGTCAAAAAGCAAACATTTATAAACTTTTTGTGAATTTGTGATTCGTATCACTGTGATTTATAGCATATACATATATGATCAGATAAGAGAGACTCCAAGTACCTTTGTGTTATGTTCAGAGTTTAAAAAAGTTGAATTAATGTAAATGTTACTTTAATATTTATGTTGTTACTTAATGTTGCAATGCCATTCTTTTGCACTTTTTGTTAAAGAGTTTATTTTGTTATAAAGGTCTGTTTAA
Source organism: Pygocentrus nattereri (assembly GCF_015220715.1). Lineage (NCBI taxonomy): Eukaryota > Metazoa > Chordata > Actinopteri > Characiformes > Serrasalmidae > Pygocentrus > Pygocentrus nattereri. The sequence goes on along the minus strand of NC_051230.1, from coordinate 19,526,947 downwards.
TATTTTGTGCAATTTTCTCAGAATCCACAGAGCCCAAGTGTGGTTGTATTTTATTTGTTATATTTATTTGGGATATTAAAATATTTTCATATTGGAAGCCAAATGTCTGTTCTTAATAATAAAAAAGTTCATTTCACGTTAAAATGTAATTGTATTATTATGCTACTATATTATTATTGTGGCACATTGTCTTAAAGCTCCTTTGGGGAGCCCAGAAGCAAGAAAAAATTCTATAATGGCACTTTAAAATGACAATATTATCGTTTATCGCAATAATTTCTGGGACAATATATCGTTCTGAAAATTTTGTTATCGTGACAGGCCTACCTACATACCTCATCCTAATATTGTAGCTAATATCTAGCTTCATATTGTTCCCACTTAATCTAGTTTCTTTAGCCCAAACTCTGTTTCTCAAATACATTGACGGTCCTGCACTACTTGTAAAATTCAGCACCTGAGATCACAAGTTAATAGATAAATGGTTGGATTAACCATGTAAGCTGCAGTCAGGGATGCGGGAAGTAGGGGGTGTTAATGGTGCTGCGGCATCTCTACATTTCAGGACTGCATTAATAATTATAATAAAAAGTTCTGAACTTTAGAATAATTTAATAGTTATTTAGTAATTTAATAAAGACCTGTGTGTGCTATAAGTGGAGAGTGTATATATTCCATATATAAATATTTTCAAAATCTAAAGTAACACTTTTTCACTAAAGCGAGCTGAATCCTTTCCCTTAACAACTGGCTGATTTGGGGACGCATCACTTAAACACCAACACAAGCAGGCTAAGGTGCAGAGTTGGAAGGTGCCCTCTGTCCTAAAAATATCTGAGAGATCCATGAAAACAAAATAATAGTGTGGGCAAATCTGGGAACCTAAACTAGAAAGAAAGACCTAAAGCAAAAACAAAAAAGAATAAACAAGATAGACCAACACAGAAATACGAAACACAAGGAAAAAAACAGTAAACTAGCTATGAAAATGACAAGTAAATGTATAAACAGTACCAAACAGAAAACAAAAGGGAAACAAGGATAGGATGTGAAAATGGTGGAATGTAATTGGGATAACTATATTCCCTCCACTAAAACGCAGATCCAAAGGCCCCAAAAAAAACTACAAAAAGGTGGAGTCAAATTCAGAATGGGAACCAGAAAACAGCAGAGGCCCACTTTGTTACACAGAGGTAACAACATCTGTATATCACTGCTGTCGGATCAAAACCATGCATCTCCAAAACGGCAACTTTACGGGAGACAGAAAAAACAAACATAATGTAAAGAGCAACAGGCATTTTCAAACTATGTCAAAAACTGAAAAATGGCAAAAATGGAGATACAAGGTTTTGTTCTGACAGCAATGATATGCTCTCTACTGTGTTTGAATGGAAATGTATGGAATACCTGAATTAACCTCATACAGTGATTTACTGTCAAGGAAAACTTGAACAGTGTGAAAAAAGAACTAGACAGAAACCCTATTTTTTAAAAAAGCAACAATATTATTACTATTAATTTTACTAGATTTAAAACAGAATATATTCTAGTTATATTTAAATTAATTAATAAATATATCTTCACATGTTTTTATAGTTAAGGGATTAACAGTTTTAAGGATAAAAATGTGCAAATGTAAAGCTGCAGAAACATATTTTGAGGCTAAATAAACGCTGTTTACATTACAGTTGTGAGTAATATGAATAATGTATTATGATGATGTCTTGATCAAAAATATCAATATACAAGAATATGAATGTTTATTCATTTAAAAAGCTAGAATTAACATTAATTATTTCAAATGAAATTTGGTTTCATTGCACCTTGAATAACACTTCATATCACAGCACACACCTGGAGGCCTGTTGTAAGGGCCAGTGTTTACAGGCTGCTGTTGCATTGTTGGAAGGCTTCTCTTGCCCTGTACAGCTAGCTGCAGGTTCTCTGGAAGAGGCTGTCCTCGTCCCAGGATCTTGTATGCCAGGATCTGCGCTCGGAGCTGCTGTAGTTGGACAGGGCTAAAGGCAGAGTGACCGCGGCCCTGTTGCCCCATCCCCTGAGGATCCATCTGCATCATGGGGCCAGACTGGGCTTGGGGCATCTGGGGTGGCGTAGGACCCCCTCCTGACATGGGGCTTGACACATGCTCTGGTATAGGTCCCATCGGGGAAGGGTGGGGGGACAAGTATCCTAGGAAAGAGGGGAAACCTTTGTTAACCTGTGTTTAAAGAGAGAGCACCTATTTGAAAAAATACTTGCCACAAAAGCACAAGGAAACTGCCAGTTATATACACAAAATTCAGTGTACCAACAAATTAATTCTGTAATGCTAAGACTAAAGTATGTCTGATTATTAATGGAAGAAGGACACTGCTATATTTAGAAGATTTCTCTCTCTTAGGCATACAGCCTTTACAAACTGCATTGTACCACTGAACAATCTGTACTGGGCTGAAAAATAATTCTGTACCAGAATTACCTTTAGCAAATAGTACAGCTGCATAATTTTGTATATATGGGAATCTTAACTTGACTTTTTATTTTTTATACTGTTGAAGAGCAGAATGTTTAGGCAACACTGGACTAAAACATCTGCATTTAATTCAGTTTACTCAATCTGCAACCCTGGTGATATTACATATATACATACATTACTCTCTAACATATATTACTCCCTAATGCTAATCCAAGTTATTTTAGTTCCAATTTCTACATTTTATAAATGTTTTATGTTCATGAAAAATATCAAGATATTAGCATCGACCCACAATTCCAAATCAGTGCACCCCTAATTCTTACTCTGCATAGCTTGCGTGCGTAACAGCAAATGCACATAGCAGATACCTTGGCTGTGCTGATCCATTGGACTCTGCGGAGGACCCATGCCACTGTGCAGAGATCTCATCCCAACACCTTTCATTTGGCCATAGTGCATGTCATCTCCCATTCCCTTCTCATGCATTCCCTCCATGGGCTGAAATGTGTCAAGTGCGAGCAGACAATATATGTTTACATGCACACTAATAACATGATCAATGACCTAATTCAACACTACACCTGCACCAACATTAAAAAAAAAAACAAAAGCTTTATTCCAAATTACCTTCTAATATTAAATTCAAGTATCCGATTTGACACTACATCTCCAACATGTTGTGGTTGGGTTTAGAAATTGATTTAGAATTGATTGCTGTCCCATACATTTTCAGAGTTTAGGGAGAAGGAGAAGCTGCTTAGATGATGTGTGAGTGTGTGTGTGTATTATTACATTATTAGAAAGCTATTGCAATATTCAGTGCAACATTAAATGACTGTAAAAGTGATGAATGAATCATGGCCAAATAATTGCAGCTGTTCCATTATTACATTATTTTGCACATGCAAACCTACTAAACAGCTGTTCTCAGCCCAACATGCAACAGATGTTGGAGACTACTGATTACTATAGGGAGTTGAACATCCTGTGAAACTAGGACGTTAAGTCACAGTCCTACATACCTTATGCATGGAATGCATGCCATCCTGTGAATAGTCTGCTGTCCCCTGGCTCTGCATGCTATGGGGAACGCTGGGAGGCCCTGGGCTAGGGCCCATCATACTGTGAACAGAGCCTGGAGAGGGACCCGGACCAGGGCTGGGCCCCAGAATGGGCCCCGGAGACAGGCCAGCGCCTGGAGAAGGACCAGGATGGGACATTCCAACAGACGGATCGGTTGGCGTGGACATCTATCAGCTGTGAAGCTGCAGATAAGTCAGTCAAAATTCAGAGAATAACACTGTCAGACACACAAAACCAAGGTCTCAGTTTACATTAGTTCTGCCACAAATGTGTCTTAACATTAGGTATGAGAGTAGAACACCTGGTTAATAAACATACTTAATAAACATATTACCCCCTTAAATGGACTGAGAGTAATCTCTGTATGGGATGCCCGGACATAATTCAAATGTAAGTTAAATATAACATGGTATTATTTTCTACATTTTTGTAGAATAATACTACAATACTTCAATTTCCTTCCAAATCCCCTGCATTTCCTAGGTGAGGAGGGCAAAGATGATAAAAGTCTGTATCACTGGAGAAAGTGTGTGGGTATTTGCACAACAATTCAAAAATGTGCCTCATCTGACACTTTGACACGCTCAGCTCAGATCAACACAAAGGCCAGAGGCTACATTTGTAACAGATGAGCAAACAGTCACTCGTGATATCTGTGCATCGCTGCCTAATCTTTCATGCAAATATAGATAAGAAGGAAAACTAACGACAATTAGCAACTAACTACAGTTGACTCTGAATTACACCACATCAAGTTTGCTACGCCCTGCGAAGCCTGAAGTGAAAGCCAGATGGAAAATGCACAAAGACACACGGTAAAAGTTATGCTCGGTGAGAAAACTCTCCACTTTAGCCATAATGTACAGGCCCAACGTTTACGAGGCTGAGGTTGGCTTCTTATTCGAAATTTCCCGCTCCACCTTAAATAACGCTAAGGCACCAGGATGTAACTGCTGCACCGTTTAAGGTGGAACGGGCGAATAAACGAGCCAACTTCAGCCTCGTCAAAAATTACAAATAATACGGACACTTTGTGAGCAATTGGTCACACATGATATCTTTTTTTTTATTATAATTTCCAAAAACGTTGAGGTAAGACGCTGGAGCGTTTAGCCATGGCTGAGTTATTTGGGGACAGCAGCAGCGCCATTGCAGTTCCGTTAAATCTGCTAAAAAAGTTTCGAAGTCTTCGCCATGACAGCTGTCTGTAAACACACGGAGCACCAGCCTCATGCGACAACAGTCGTGTGTGTGACACGGAAAACTGTTTTGCTTTTACTGTACGACTACATTAACTAGACCAAATTCGCGCCGAGCCCAAGTTCCCACCTACGCATAGCCCACCAGGCTAGGCTAGCTGTCTACAGTCCCACTGCACGTAGCCTATTTACCAGAAGTAGCAGCGCGCTAGCAGGTTAGCCCCCCTCTGTACAGTTATGTTAGCATGCTGTAATGGCCCCGAAGCCCTTCCCGGAACCGTAAAAACGCTGCCCTGTTTTAACGAATATACATTTTAATATGTTTAAGGTAAACAGTATAAGACTCGGTTACCTTATGGGCGACAGAAATCGATATTTGGATCTAGTGCATTATTTCAGCTTCAGAAATATGACTGCCATTAGTGGATCCCCTCCCCCTCTGTTATGCTGACATGTTCAGGTTAAGGTTTGTTTATTTCTGATTGGTCAGCAGGAGCCGAAGTATGACCGTCTTTGCGATGTGATTGGTCGAAGAGGACGTCAATTAAATGTTTCCGTATTTTGGGGGGCGGGGTTTAATGGCCACTTTCACTCTGCTGCGCCGAACGTGCTAGAACTGGAGCGGTTCCTCTCTCTCTCTCTCTCTCTCTCTCTCTCTCTCTCTCTCTCTCTCTCTCTCTCTCTCTCTCTCTCTGCCCCCCCCCTCGCTCTCTCTCTCTGCCCCCCCCTTCTCTCTCTCTTTCTGTCCCCCCTCTCTCTGTCCCCCCTTCTCTCTCTCTCTGCCCCCCCCTCTCTCTCTCTGTCCCCCCTCTCTCTTCCTCTTTCTTCCTCTCTCTCTGTCCCCCCTTCTCTCTGTCTGCCTCTCTCTCTCTCTCTCTCTCTCTCTCTCTCTCTCTCTCTCTCTCTCTCTGGTGATGAACTTGACTCGCCTTGACCGAAACGAGGCGAGTTTAGCCGTAAGATATAAAAACACGTTAAGCTATCATTACACCAATGACATTATATAATAGTCAAATCACTCAGTTTAGTTTTATTAGTCCAAAATACACTAATAATGCAACAATACATACACGTATAAACAAATCGTGCTGCTGTGATAGATGGTAGTAGTAGTAGTAGTTAAAAATATTTTACCAATGCTTTGCACTGTTAAATGCATTAATTTACATTTGCACAGACTAGAATAATTTTCAGAATGATTATTTTAGGCCTAGTGATAAATGCAAGACGTGTTGAAAAGCCAGAACTGCTGTAACCTGTAGTACCGCCTCTGTGCCGCACGGGGGAGACAAAGGCTAAGAAATCCGTACAGCGATACAGCAGGTGCTGCAGCCTGCCTGAATTTGCTGTCCAGTCACGAGTTGTCCAGTTATGGAAATTCATAGTCGTGCAGTGAACACTTCAGGAGATGATTCAAATTATGCCGAATGATATGTTCCAAAGATAAATAATAGTAAAATACAGCTTTTTATTCGGTTATTCCACACAGCAAAATATAAACTACTTATTCTACAGGAGTATTATTTAGAAATAAATCATGCAGATTAACAGACAACTTAAAATGCCTCGACCACTACTGCTACAACTATACTACCATTCAGAAGTCTGACATCACTATTTTCAATAATATGAAGCCAATTTCTGAAGATATACATAGAAAACAAATCAAATATGATGCAAATGCTACACAATGTCATAGATTTCTGAAAGATGCTGTAAAAAAGATGGAGAACAGAGTTGTGGATGACTCTTTAATGACTAGGAAAGCAGTATAATATTGAGAACGATGCTATAATTAAATTACCACACAGAAAACCTAGTATTTGAAAAAAAGGGTGAGGCAGATAACATGATAAGAAAATAGTAGAAATTAATAAATACAGTACAGAATTTACCATTGAACTTGTTGGTGCCCCCCCAAAAAAATCAAATATTGAATAAAACATATTAAAATACATTTTGCTTTTAATATGTCAATATACACTGCAAAAGCTAAAGTTGAATAAAAGAAGATTTTTATTATTCCAAATTTTTGAATGGTCCATACATCTTTCTCTTTTATTATTATTATTATTATTATTATTATTATTATTATTATTATTATTATCTCTGTTGGTGTTGATATTGATTGATAGATTTTTATTGTTTCTGGTGCATCAAGATATAATACTACTTTGTGACAGCACAAAACACAATATATATACCACACAGCACATATATAATACAATACAAAATATAAATGAATGTGCAAAATCAGAAATGTATTCTTCAAATTCACTAACATTGTTATTATTATTATTGTTGTTGTTATTATTGTTATTATTATTATTGTTATTAGCTAACACACACCCTTAGGACCTGTTTGCTGACCTGGTATTTTCCCCAATAGCATCATGTGTTTACTAACATATCTTTCCAAAACATAATTTGCCTTGCAGAGTGGGTGTGTGCTGTGAGAGATGTGTGTGCTGTGTGAGATGTGTGTGTGTGTGTGTGTGTGTGTGTGTGTAAGGGACACCTGGCTGATGCTATCAGATGAGACAGGCATGTTGTTGATTGTAAGCTCAGTGTTGGAATGACAGATTATCTTCTCATGCTTGTTTCTTTTACCAGGTTCACTCAAGCCACATGTTTAAATAAACTGCTCAGAGGTCTTGTGAGAGCCTGCATGCTGCACACCCCAAAATATGGAAATGGAAATAGGAAGAAGAATAAACTGTGATTATTTCATGATATATATTCAAATGTGGACTATAGACTGTAGCAGTTGCAGTTTAAACTCATGATTTCAGAATTTAATATATAGCTGTATGCAAAAGTTTGAACCCCCCAGCCAGAATACGTTTTATTGATTTTCTAAGTGAAAACACATTTAAATATGACATTTTCTGCAAGTATGTGAAACTTATAGTGCACACTTTCTACTTATTTGCTAATGGGAAAAATAAAATATAAACTGTGCCACATCTTTTGGATGGGCCACATTTTGTTTTATTTTTTCACACTATGTTAAATTCAGCAAATAAGCAGTAACTGTGCATTAAAGTGTGCCAAAGTTTGTTCTATACAGACGACCTATTCACTTATGTTTACTTAGAAAATCAACAAAACATAATTAATTTGACCAGGGATGCCCAAACTTTTGCAAGTTGAATAGATTAAGTCGCCTTCTCAAATAAATCCAGGCAACTTCTTGAAATAAGACCATTAAGCCATTTTTCTTAAGCTCAAACATACAGTAATGTACAGCACTGGAATCTGAAATGAAATGATGCATCGCTGACAGAGCACAGAAAGCCATATTTAGCAGATCTAACACAGTAACATAAAGCACATTATCATGCCTTTATTCAATTATTTCTGACAGTGGAAGATCAACATCAAAATAGTGCATAATGCAGACTGATGCAGTGATTGGGATTTGAATAAGCCATAGGCAGATAAACAAAGTGAATGGTTTCGGTTATGTCCGAACTTCCTTTCCTCAAACATCCCTCCCTTTCTCAGCATTTTCACAAAGGATGTGTGCTGTGATCCCCAATGTAAATGCAACCAAATAAAACCCCTAATTAACTTCAGTGGTTTCAAACCACCACTTTATACGCATGGGCCTCTCTATTGTCCATTTGATAGGGAAAATGACAGTGGTCACACAGTAAGTTTGCCTTGAAACCAGCGCCTCTGCAGGCTCCCCACTGTGAAATTATTCACTCACCAATCACACGCAAAGGCCCAGTTAGGATGATGTTAGGAAGGTATGAATGGCCAGGGTGTAGTGGACATTTGTGGAAATATAAAGATTGTCTAAAATTAAACAAATGAAACAATTAAAAAACTAGCATCAAATACCAGTTGCCTTTGACCATTGACTAAAAATTCCAGCAAACTTTTTTTAACTTTGTAGAGGAGGGAATAATATGTTTTGACATTTACTTGCTGTAATTGTATAATATACCAGAAAATACATTGATTTGTCATTTGGCCAATATGTAATTTCTACAATATAGGCTACAAACATTGTCATCATATTATCATATTATGGTTATTACTGCATTGTCAGTATTATTAATACTGCTATAATAATTACTACTATTACATAATATAGTAGTATAGTATATAGCATATCATTAAGAATATATATAGTATTGTGTATATATATATATATATATATATATATATATATATATATATATATATATATATTGCTGTTGTTGGAAGAAAACCTCCAAAATGATCATTTTACAGGAGAAAGAAAAAACCTACTTTACTTTTAAGGTAAGTCAGTATAACCAGAGTTTTTTGAAGTAATTTTGGGTCATTTCTTTTGGTGCCTTCATCATGAAATTTATACACAATACGAAGGCCAACAGGCATTTTCATTTTGACTATGGCAAAAACTGAAAAACATCAAAAATGCAGATACAAGGTTTTCTTATATATATATATATATATATATATATATGTATATATATATATATATATATATATATATATATATATATATAACACAAACACACACACACACACACATTTATATATATATATATATATATATATATATATATATATATATATATATATATATATATATATATCATACAAATGACTGTTAATTTTTTATTTGCAAATGCAATTTCTTTTGCAAAGACTTTCCAGCAGAAGCTCAATTGGCCTCTGTATTGAACCTTTTTCACATTCAGAGCGAGGTGTGTGTATTTGCTCAGCGGCCGTGGCTATACTTATCCCAGATTACTGCGGCTTCCATACTTTGACTAATAGCTCGCGTATTCCAGGTGTGAGCCAACAAAAGGCACGTTATATATAGTTTTACATGCGATGTCTGTCAGTGGGCCAATTGTTGGTTTAACACCACTGGCGCGGTTGACTCTGTGTGCCAGGTGTATAACTTACTCTAATAAGCCTTTCACATGTAAATGAAGATGTGAGCACATTCAAGGAGGGACTGATAATTCTGTCAAAGGATAGTTGTGATTGTCAGCCACAGAGCCATAGACTACGAATGATGAGTTAACCCATTAATATGTTTTCCTTTGGTCCAGCTGTGGTCGGTGCTGACCAGAGCACAAATCTGAAGAATGTGTTCAAACTGAGCAAAGCGTATGACAAAAACGGGACTTTTCATCACTTTATCATACCTTTTGGTCACATAAGTGTTAGATGTGCTTCCATGGTAAACTATATCAAACGTAATCACTTCAGAACAAGCGCTGCGGCAGTTTTCCTCATCATACTTAATGTAGTTGTTAGATATGGAATGGGTTAAACTATTAATCTCTATATAAACTATAGAGTAATAAATAGCTGTTGATGATTTCATTGCTCTTTGAATACCAGAAATGGAAAGTACAGTGTTAGAATGATCTTTAGAGGATCCTAATCAGGTACTGAGAATCAAACAATAAGCTTTGCCTTTAAATCTGGGAAATGAAGGTGAAAAGGAAATCATTTTATAGTCTTTAAATTAAGCCCATGACTGCTTTTCTGAAAATAAAGAAACTCACCGGTGAAGTTTCACCAGTGAAAGCAGTTCTTGGCCGTTCGTTTCTAAGTCTTTGAGATGTCCACTCCAGCCACCTCAGCTCAGTGAAGACCCCCTAAACGTCCCCCATGTGGCCAGTTGGCGGGGCTGAGTGTGCGCGGCCCTTTTCATGTTGCGGTGTTTTACTTATTATTTATCTCGGTCCGGTCAGGTCTGTGCACAGGTGCAGGACACCCTTCCATCACTCGAGCCCTTTAATTTCAGCTCGCTTGGCGAGGTTTGCGCCTCTGAATGGCCTCCAGGGACTTCGGCACTTCTGACAGAGCAGCACCGGAAAATCTTTTTCCAACATGGAGCGGGATTCCAGCGGGGTCAGGGCGGAGGCCGGGGGAGGAAGCGCTGTCAGGGAAGGTTTCTGAAGGTCTCTTTGTAGTTGCAGGTGCTCTGCCACTCACTATTATCCTCCTGCTCTCTGTTCAGCAGCCCAGCCTGCGCGACATCTGCCCGACAGTCAGAGCCCACGCGTGGCCAACGCACGCTAAAGCGATAGCCTAGCTCACAGAAACACGACGTTCATACAGTTTTCCTTTAGTTTTCCTTTAGCCACCTCTGATGGTCAGAGATTCTTGGCCAAAATGTTTCTTTTAGCCCAAACGTGACGTGTTTCGTCAGCAAGAAATTCCGTATAGGCAGGTTTCCGCTCAGAAGCCATCTTGGCACTCAGATCAGACTCCTGTTTCTGTTTAATGAGGAGGGAAACTGAAGGCCAAATGACTGTCTCAGAAACATCTGAAACCACTGGTCAAATCTAAACATATAGAAATGCTTGCTCTACTAAAAGCAGCTGAATTTATGGTACTCTTTACAACAAACTGGCCTTGGCAGAAACTGTTAAAGGCTTGTTGTGTTATTAGATTTCTTCACACGTTTTCCAGCTGAAAAGCAGGAGGAGCTGCATTAAGTATTATTAATCCCTCCTGGCAGCAGTCGTGGGCTGGAGGTTAGGGACCAGCCTTGTGACTGGCAGGTCGTTGGCTCGATCCCCTGAGCTGACAGTCCATGACTGAGGTGCTTGAGCAAGGCACCAAACTGCTCCCCGGGCGCGGTGGATAGGGCTGCCCACTGCTCCAGGCAAGTGTTCTCACTGCCCTTAGTGTGTGTCTTCACTAGTGTGCATGTGTTGTTTCCCTGCATGGATGGGTTACATTGCGGAGGTGAAATTTCCCAGTTGTGGGACTAATGAGGGTCACATAATCTTTAATCGCAGCATCCTCTGTGTTCACTAACACTGGCAGACAAAGCAATGAAAATTTACTATATTCTTTATTCTTCTAGATGAAGCTGCCAAGTACTGTGACGTGTCCAGTAAGTGCTCCAGAATAAAGCGGTTTGTTCGTGTGTTGATTGCTGTATTTTTAAATAATTCTTCTGTAGAGTGTGCCATAAGGCAACATAAGATGTAAGGAGCAAGTGCTATTAGCATTTTTGCGAGCATCCACAGAAAGAGTATTTTTACTCAAGGTTTCACACTTGACTGAGAAAAACTGAAGCTTTGTTTGATTTTAGACGGTTACTTTAGGGTGACATAAAATGACCAAAAATATGTAAATCATTAATTGTTATTATGAACAGTTCCAGCAGTCTCTAAAGCAGGTGGGAAAGGAACTAACATTAGAATTTGAGCCATAAGTCCAGTTGGTTCATGTTTGAGTCAGTTGTCGTGTTTTTCAGTGCAGGGAAAAACACCTTTACAAAGCAAATGTATTTTTTTAAACCCTGCCATAAAATATACGGCTGGTGCATGTTTACGATTATGTGCCAAAAATTAACCACATAAATTCTTGAAGTTTTTGACCTGAGAAGTCCGTTTTAAAAAGCTTTCTGTTTTCCAGTATTTTGGTTAAATAAGAATAAGTACAAAATCCTTTTGCACCAGTGCAGCACTACCTGTGTTATCCACCTGGACGTTCTTTGCTGTAGTGATGTGACACCGATTTTTCATATTAATGCACTGAGTCATATCACAGAATGTATAGTGAGGAGAATAGACCTTTCTCACTGTCACTCCATCATCACATCCAGCCGAAACAGTTATCAAACATTAACATTATCAAACTTCTGCCAGCATCATTAAACAGAGCAGCAATGGAGCATCTTGGGTGTTTAACCTCCCTCAAAAATCTTCTTTCAAGTCTCAGTGCGGCTCATATGAGAGCAGCTGGTGTATCTGGTAGTTCCCTTCAACATGGATGAAAAGCTAGTTTGACTGGGCTGAAGCGCGTTGCACAAAAGTTTACAACATTTGAACTTTGAAGGGGCGAGAGCAGCGATAAACATAGTATGGTGGGGCAGATGTCGCACATCCCGTTGTAAATAATGTGTTTGAAAGTGCATCTGTGAATTTTATGCATTCAGTGTTAAAGCTTGTGTTCAGACAGCAGAGTATATGCCATATAAAATACACATTTGAACAGTGCAGAATCCGCCTGTGAGCACAGCAGATGCTTATGTTTAACACCACATCACACATCTCTAAATGGACAGGTTATATAAACAAGCTCTTATTGTGCTTCATTTTAGAGGAGAAAAGCTCCACCAGGTTTAATTCTCCCCCTCAGCCCATGTAAACATTAGCAAGTGCCCTGAACAACACAACTAGCAAAGAGGCACAGCATCTATTTGTACATCAAAGTAAACTACTCACCAATCTAATGCTATAGCGGTGAGGGGTACTGATCTATTTCTCAAGTTTTTTTTTTTTATTGAGGGAATGAGTCAAGACATCAGGAAAAACAGAGAAACAGGACAAATCCAATGAAGGAACAAAGGCTAAACAGTATCTGGTGTTTGGTCATAAATATGATGAGAAAAAAAAAACACAAATAAATTAATGAATAAAAGGACCGATTTGGATTATAATTATTTCCTTTTTCCTAACTCCTCCCCTTTTCCCCCTTTTTCTCTTCTTCCCTCCCACATACCCTTCCACTCCCTCTCTACCCTCCCTCCATTAAGTTTTCCCTTTCACCTTACCCTTACCCCTAGTGGCACCCAACTAATAACCCCAATCCCCAAAGTAAAGTTTGCATTACTAAACAATATTTCTCATGTGTTTAAGCAAACCTCTGTGACAACAGTTTTCAGGATGGTACATTCACCAGTGAATTATAATTTATCTTTGAGCTGATAATTTTTAATCCCTCATTTTTAAGCCTTCATTGTCTCTCCAGTTCAATTTTACCCACCCTCTTTTTTGGTTGTTTACAACATAAAAAGTGATACATGGCGAGTGGAGGTTTTCAGCTGAAGTTGAATTGTTAACTTGATCTAGTTTGAGAGTCAGATGAGGCTGTTTGGTCTAATTATTGGTGCATTAAGGAATGCAAGAAACATTCCAGACAGTAGTCTCAGTCATTGTTTATAACTTGACCAGACGTCATTTAACGCTACTCAGTGTCTTCTGAGTTTGTCAGAAACTAGAGGGCGCTCCTAAGTGAGTCCTAAATTTTTCACAAAATCTTAGCTTGTAAATGCTGAATCTTATTTTATATAAACATGCACTAAAACACAGACCAGCATAAAGTATTTCAGTACTGCTGTTATATTTTTATCGCTTTTGAACTCCACTTCTATGACTTTCTAACAGTACTTCATGTATGTTCATGACATCAGTCAGTATGAACCACTTCACTCAGCCAATGAGCTGATCAGCTCAACATCCAATCAGCACTTTGTAGCAGTAATATGTCCTGCTGCCCAAAACGTGTAGAAAAATGGAAAGATGCTGATAAGTTGTGTTTGATTCGTTCATTCGATCATATACAGCCTTCTACTTTCCAAAATTAGAGAAAGGTTCTGCGCAAATGGTTACAAACACGTTTTTGGCCATTTAGCTCCATTTATCCCATTCCCTGAGCGTTTGCTTGCAGGCACCCTCTAGTGTTTTGCAGTTATGCTTTTGATATAATGGGAGTAATAGGCAACCCTCAAAACATCTATATTGCTTGGCAACCACAGCATTCTATCAGGGCAGTTTCTGAACATTTGGGTGCCCTAAATCAGGGATTCTCAGACTTTTCTTGCCAGGTCTCACATATACAGGCAAACTACTAAAAAGTTTGTGAAGTGAAATAGGACTCGAAAAAGTTTTCTAGTCCCGCTAAATGCTCTCAAAAGTAAAAATAATCATCAGTATAACTTTCTCCTGACTCTCCAGTGGGTTGCATCCCACAACATGAAAACAACTGCATTAAATAACATTATACTTTGATCATAATCTTTGGTATGCTAGTAGAATAGAGAATAGAGAAACAATTAAAAGTTCATCAACAGCTCATTTCTAGACTCCCTAAACACATTTTAAAACATTTCATTCTCTGGGCCTTATAGTGCTTCTAGTAAGAAACAGCTGTATGTACCTTTATCAAATTACATTGCTTGGCAGTTTATCAGAGTTTATTAAAATGATTATTAAATTAAAAACATGATCTATTGAATATTAATATATTTTGTTATAATCTGTTTTGTCATCTAACAATATTCCCTGGCTCATAGTTTAAAGGGGAATCCCACTGATTCTGCATAATCAAATAGTTAATATGTTAATAAAGTCATTCAGAGGGGTTTGATGTGAAATGTTTCATTCCAGAGAAAATGCCCAAGTCTGGATTGTTCACAGTGATTGGGATAGGAACCAGATGCCTTAAGTCAGGTGTGCACACCTCCGGTCCTGGAGAGCATAGTTTGGTGATTTTCCTGCTTTTCTTATATGTTAATTGCCAGGTTAAGGGGTGTGTTTGAACAGGGAAACCTCCAAACTGTACTGGACACCGGCCCTCCAGGACCGGAGGTGTGCACACCTGACTTAAGATCACAGATATCACAGAAAGTTATTACATTAAACATTTATGATTAAAGTGTTTAGTTATAGTTTTGAGATGAGCTTCTAGGCTAAAACATGTATTTTTAAAGTGTCAGAGAGGTACAAGTTTAGCATTCTGAGGTCAAACAGTCCTCAAAAGCAAAAGAAAACTTTTTTTTTTCAGATTTACTATTTTACCATTATCAGCATTACATATAAAGTCACAGAAAACATTTGTAGGTTTACTAGTCCTTTTAGAAAGTAAATAACATGGCTATATTTATATATCACAACCCCTGGTTCCTATCACCACCAAAAAAGTAAGTAAGGTTCTTTGCAACTAGCCATTTCACATCAATGACTTTGAACGGCTTTGTTTACATCTCAAGCACTGAATTAAAAAAAAATGAAAGCCCCCTTTAACCTACTGCTTTACTAGCACTGTGCAAACTGCACATCCAAATCTTCACTCACCTTTTATCCCGGGAAGTTGTTCAGTAATGCCAAATACGCTTGCGTTTCTGACACTGTGTAACATGCTGTGAAGTCTTGATACCTGAATTTTATTCATACTTCTGTGATACTTTTTATGTCTTAAGTTGTCAAAAGCCACATGAATAGATCTAGTGGAGATTATTTATCAACTCAAGCCAGTTTGCGGCAGTTGTGTAATGATTTAGGCATGCACTCTGCCTAAACAATGCCAAGTGATGTATTACTAGCTTCAGTTATGGTAGCCATATTAGTATCATTTCTCCAGTGCAAAATAAAGAAGCAAATCTCAGACCCCAAACATGCCTGAGCTGTCTCCATTTGAGAACACTGTGAACCAGAGTATTTTAATATTTAAAGCTATGTAAAGATCAGAGAGTTTGGCAATGACTTATTCCTGGTAAGTGAGCTCAGTCCTCTCATTTAAAATGAGAACAGCTATTGAGGCTGAGCTTGTGCAGATGGGAAAGAAAACGAAGCCACTAAACTGCAAAGGAAAACGCAGTTGTAGGCCAGCCTGTTAAGATACAATTGTTTTTCTTTATGTGCTGAGAGAGCTAAGAGATGCTGTCATTCTTTTTTAAAAGGTGGGCAGGACTATGAGTGGTAGGGGGCTTGCAGTTGTGCCCCAAATCAAGATGCATCTGGCGATTTAAGTGCACAATGTGTTTCAAACTTGTCACACTGAATGCTTGCAACTCCTCAAGTGTGATGTCAGCAGAATACCTGCCCACCACTGATGAGCGTCCAGCATCTGGGAGCTGTTAAAGCTACTTTATCTTCTCACCATCATTCTTTAACAGCCGCACTGTGTGTGAGTGTGTGTGTATGTGTGTGAAGCAGATGAAGCAGGCTCTCTCGCTCTTACTCTCTCTCTCTCTTTTTCTCTCGCTCTCTCTCACACACAGTGGAAATATGCACATATAACAACACCTGTTTAATCCAGAGAATATCTTTATTTATTTCTTATCTCTAAAGTCTTTGCTGATGGATGTGAAATGGAAAAATGGAAAAAGCTGTTTTGGCACACACACACACACACACGCACACACACACACACACACACACACACACACACACACACAGGCTTGGGTCAGTTGAAGTATTATCTTTAGATGGTCTTAAAAATTTAATAAGTGGACTTTTACATTACTAAACTAGACAAAAGTATTCGGCACTGTAGATGTCCAGTTCTGATGTGTTGACAAGCAACGTGACATGAAACAGCAGTAACTTATCCTCTTAAAATTCCAGCCTTATTAGTAATGTCTTTATTCAGTAATTTAAGTTGTGGCTATGACGTAACTGTTACATCTTAATTATTTCATTCCCATGGCTTGCTGAATTGTGGCCACAACTTAATTATCACAACTTAATTATCTCATTCCCACGTCTTACAGAGTCATGGTGGTAACTTAACTATCACACCTTAATTATCTCATTCTCACACTTTCCTAAGTCTTGGTCAGAAATTTATTATCATATTTATCATGTTCGTGTGCCTTACTAAGTCCTTGCCAAGCCATAACTATCATAAATGAATTATCTCTTTCCCACACCTTACTAAGTTGTTGTCATGACATGACTATCACCTTAGCCATGAGGTAACTACCTTGTTCTCACACCTTACCAAGTTGTGGCCATTCTTTAACAGCCGCACTGTGTGTGAGTGTGTGTGTATGTGTATGAAGCAGATGAAGCAGGCTGTCTTGACTTAATTATTAAGCATGACTTAATTATCACAACTTACAACTTAATTATCTCATTCCTACTCCTTACTAAGTTTTGACCACACATGCTTCACATCAGTGGTAACGTGTGTCCTTGTTAAGTTACAGACATCTATAAAAGGTTTGGACCTTGGCAGGTTGCAGCCATTTCAGCAGTTAAAAGTGAAATATGAAAATGTTACTAAGGAAAAGATTTATAGATGTTCTATAGATGTTCAAATGGTCAACAAACTATTTGATAAAGTCAGTTAATTCAGAACTGTGTTAGTATGAGAGGTTTAGGACCAGAGTTATTGTTAGGGTTAGTTATTAAATTGAAATTAAGGTTGGGATTACAGTGTGTTAGGTTTAGATTTGGGAAAAAATAAAATTAATTTAATAGATATTTAGTTAAGTACAAGTCATCATCTATAAAGCATCAGCAAACAGTTAAGCAAACAGTGAGCTATCCAAATATAGTGTTACCATTAATTGCTATAAAAAATTAAGCCTCTAGAATTTTGACAAGCATTTATTTTTCTTTTAATCTGAGCCTGAAACTACAGTAAAGTTTACTGTAGTTTCAGGAATTTTCATATTTTCATCATTGGCGATAACTAACGAATGATGTAATTTGATTTCCCGCCTATATTATTGAAACAGGCAAAAAAGAAATTCTGTGTGGATTCTATGGATGGAGGTGAATATGGTGAACTTTTTTAGGGAAAAAAAAAATTACATTTACATTTTCTCCATTGTTTGAGTTCAAAACAAATGGAAAAAGACAAAAGAATAGACTTGAACTTGTAGACATAGAACGTAACTCATTATGTAATCAATTGTGAAATTACTAATGTAAATGTTTAATTTCTCATAAACCCTAAAATCCCAGGCTTATTACTCCCTGATGTTTATTATTCAGTAACATGGAAAACGCTGTTCTTAGGTTATAACAGTGGACAATAGATGTCCAGACTTGCTACTTGGTTTTGGCCAGTTACCACAATGATGATAGCTCTAGACCTTTGAGGGTTAACGGTGACTCATTCTTAAATATTAGACAGCTAACCTGAAATGGTATGTGCTGCACTCCATGCTCCTCCCAAGTTTCAGTCGTTTACAGCAGGCACTTTTTCTGCTCTTTGCTCTGTAGAGTACAGAAGTCCTGTAATCAGTGGCATGCAAGCAGAGAGGTGTGCCCTGTCCAGCCCCTTGCAATGCAATCCAAAGGCCCTGGGCCTTCCTAATCTGTAACGACAGATTAGTCCCCTGTAATTGCTGATCGACTGACTACACACGTAATGCTGCGTGTCTTTTGACTAGAGCCTGAATGCCCTTTTACAGCCCAAAACAATGAGCAGAGTGTTTACCCTTTGGGGCGAGTGGCTCGGGTATGCCGCTTGGCTTTTGCCAGCAGAAAGACGCCTCGCTTCAGCTGTAATTAATTTCTGATTCTTCTGTACACACACAGCATTTCAGACCAACCCGTAGTCTCTTTCTTTGGCATTCGAGAGGCAAATCCCCCTTGTTGTCGTTTTGTCAGCAGCTAGCATTCAGCAGGGGATTTTTCTTCTCCTCAGTGGAACGCAGATGTGTATGTAACTCTTTCACCCTGTTTGATACTCGTGACAACTTGTTGCTAATAAAGAAGTCAGCAAAGTGATTGACCGGCATTTGGTTTGGAGCCTGGGTAAATACTTACAGTACCTGCAATGACTAGCAGAGGACAAAGACATCCATCAACAAAATGTTCTATGAAATCGGAACTGGAACAGAACAAATACTACCAATGGTGACCTTTGGGTAAAAACAAAATAGCATCTTCATTAGCAGCAGTACAGTTCATGCAGGTGGTTTACACCTAATCTCTTATAGGCCTGTCTTAATTGGTAATACAACATCAGGTCAGTTAACACATCCACTATCTTTGCATATTTAATGCAGAATTACTGTTTGTTTTCTGAATAAGACATAATGTAAAACAAATAAAAGATAAATAAATAAAACATGGGAGCAAAAATAATGCCACATTGTTTATAAAAAGTATTATCAATGTAATTTAAAATATGTTTGTTATTTTTTTCTAATGTTAAACTAAAAAAAAATAAACTCAGCAAAAAAATAGAAATTCAGCACTAAAATTTGCAGAAAATGTCAAATGTTCTTTTAAGTGTGTTTAACTTGTTGTCACTTAGAACATCAACAAAAAACGTAATTGTAATAAGCTGTAATTTTACTTGAGGTGTTGAAATGTTTGCACATGACTGTAAGTACATAGAAATGCAAAGTGAAAGTATTAAAAATCAGGACAAACACAAGCTGTTATCACTTGTTATTACTCTTTTCTTAAAGATCTCACAAGACAATGCATGCAATTGCACCTTTTTACTACATTTAATTATTATCTTATAGATTTGTATTTTACTCAAGTATTATTCGAATCAAATGGTTGTACTTTTATACTTTATACTCATAGTACTTTAATTATATTTCCAAGTGAAAACATACGTTTTACATCTTAGATTTTCATTTACATGTTCAGAGAATTTGAATTTATTGTGTTTAATAAAACATCCAGCCAAATGTAGGTCGTTGTAAAATGAAACCGCCCAAAACTATGCTAATTTATCTCTTTGTGCAAGGATCAGCACTGATTATTCACTACACCACACACACAACCTCATTCACACACTACCAAACAAGGAAAAATTCTATGATTTATTTGTTGAATTGTTTACTTTTTCTATTTCTGTGTAGTACTGTGCAAAAGTCATAGACCACCCTTTATTTACTTTTCATTCAAAATGGCCATGAAGTATTTATCCATTCATTACATTCACTGTCAGTAAAACAAAAAAGCCCAAAATTACACTGAAACCTCAGTAACTAAACATAACATTAGCTTTCAGATTTTCAAAGAACAAGAAATCTACAGGGATCTTTATCTACTTCTCCAAAGTTCAGTCACAGAAGTTGGTACTTCTTTTCTACATATCATATCCACTCAGTGATGTTGAGGTCTGGGCTCTACAGTGGTCAGTCCATTGTTATGAGCAGCCTTGATTTGCAAATTTTCTTTATTTTCTTTCTTTCTTAATTTTTTTTGTGTGTATTTTCTTTTCTCAGCAACAGCTTATTGACAGTTACACATCCTTTTAGACCCACAAGTTGAGTTTTCATCTCTCAGTGGAAGGATGGACAGAAACACCCGTGGATTTTCTGCAAGATTGGAGCTTTTTTATATTGGAGATTTTCTCCTCTCTCTCACAAAGATGAATTACTGATGGCGACAGTTTTGGTGGTCCACCTTTGCTCAGCTGTATGGAAGGCCATTTTCTCTCCATCTTTTTCTTCTTAATTATAACTTTTTAGGTCTAAATCTGGAAACTCACATTTTTTCACTTATTTCCTTTAAATTTCTTTGACAACATACTCATGCTTTGGCTTAAACACAGTTTCTCTGTACTTTTCAATCTCTCATATCCACAGTCTTAAGACTAAAGGTGCCAAAAGTGTTCTCTGGAGTTATACCACAAAAGAAGTGCTTTGGTTCCTCCAATTAATTTAGTGCTTTTGTTGTGTTCTAAGAACTATGGGTCGAAACTCTTTTTAGGGAACCAAAAGATGTTCTTTTCTAGCATTGCAACTCTTTTTGGCTTTCTTTTTAACAGTGTAGTCCTGGGATGCAATGGACTCTCTAAAATGCTCTGAAACTGCTCCCTCTACAAGATCTCAGGCATTTTTGCCAGAGTTATGATTATAAAAGCTCATCTGTGCTGGCAGAGAGACAGCAGTGTATTCCCACCTGCACATGTGCCATTGAATCAGACAGAAAGAGGCCTATCTTTTCTTAAGCCATTGTCTCACCATATTGGTCAGCTTCCCATCAATAAATCACATGTAGGGCTGTTCTGGAACTGCCTGTCGAACAGCATTTCCAGGGCAAAGCGCTTTAGATTTAGAACGGCCTGGCCCTCAGCAGAAAGCGCTGGTGAAAAAAAAAGGGCGACACCTGGAATCAATGAAACCCCGCTCTCCCAGTTGTGCAAAGGGATAAAACCTTTCTGGCACAAAAGGTAATCAAATACTCACCATCATAAACGCATTGGAGACTCTGACAGAGTCTGGGGTTTATGTGTTGTAAGGTCTGCTAGCGATGCACACCAAGTCCACAGAGGTCAAAAGAACGGTCAGGTGAAAGGAGCCAGAAGCTTTGATCACAGCGACATCTTTTCATTTATCTCTTCACGACAGAAAATCCTTCTGTTGTCTTAATATTGGAAAAGAAACAACACTAAACATTCATGATGATTAGTATTCATTTGTAGGACCACTGACACTTTGTTTCCTTTTTCTGGAACAGTATTTTTTTCACTCAAGCAGCTTTGTACAGTTTGCACGGGAACAGCGAGTCAGGTTTAGCCCAGAGGTATTATTTGGCTAAGTGGAGGAATTCGTGTCATTGAGAGAGCCTTTCTTTGCTGTTCAAACAACAAGCAGTGAATTATAAGCTAGCTAGTGGCAACCTGTCCACCCTTCTTATGAGGCTGGGAGTGTTTCATCCTGCTGAAACAACAACATCCTCTCAAAGCAAATTCGACACAATTGGAGAGATGATGGATAGGCATGATTTGGCTTTCTCAATGCAAGATGTAGCTGTGTTGATACTTTTCCCTCCCATGGCATTTTGCTGACTGACACACCTATAGAAAATTCACGCCTTTTACTTAATTCGCTGACCTAAATTGCAACATGTTGAAAGTGCACCTGTGTAGGAAAATGTAATGCTATATTTGGCTGCAGCATGTTGCCAACAGGTCGGTTAGCTACATAAACAGGGGCCTTGGGAGTTTACATTTAGCATCACACAAGTTAGTTTCATCCAAGAAATTGATTCTCAGTGGCAGCTCAAACAGAAAATGTAATTATTTGTCCTTCATCTCTTCTATTAAACATGGGCCCACAACACTTATAATGCCACTATGAGATAACCTCTGATCTAATAAATGTATTTCACTACAAATAATCAATATATTCATGTAACTACATTAATAAAAACACAGATTCATACAGTGGTAATGCATTATTATTATTGCATCACAATTTCTAGCATTTTTTTGAGGTCCAAAAAAGAACAAAGTTAAGCTGCATTTTTATGAAGTTCAATAGGCTCTTTCAAAATAATTACACTAACATTACATTAGCTAGATAGCAATGTCAGCACTAGATGTTTTAACCCACTGTACAATACAATGTTAGCCAGATAGCTTTATCAACTCTAGATGAGCTTCATCTGCTGTACAATACAATGTTAGCCAGTTAGCTTTATGAACTCTAATGAGCTTCATCTACTGTATAATACAATGTTAGCCAGTTAGCTTTATGAACTCAAGACGAGCTTCATCTACTGTACAATACAATGTTAGCCAGATGCTTTGTCAACTCTAGACAAGCTTCATCGACTGTACAATACAATGTTAGCCAGATGCTTTATCAACTCTAATGAGCTTCATCGACTGTACAATACAATGTTAGCCAGTTACCTTTATCGACTCTAGACAAGCTTCATCTACTGTACAATACAATGTTAGCCAGATAGCTTTATCGACTCTAGACAAGCTTCATCTACTGTACAATACAATGTTAGCCAGATGCTTTATCAACTCTAATGAGCTTCATCGACTGTACAATACAATGTTAGCCAGATGCTTTATCAACTCTAGACGAGCTTCATCGAATGTAGAATACAATGTTAGCCAGATAGCTTTATCAACTCTAGACGAGCTTCATCGAATGTAGAATACAATGTTAGCCAGATAGCTTTATCAACTCTAGACGAGCTTCATCGACTGTACAATACAATGTTAGCCAGATGCTTTATCAACTCTAGACGAGCTTCATCGAATGTAGAATACAATGTTAGCCAGATAGCTTTATCAACTCTAGACGAGCTTCATCGAATGTAGAATACAATGTTAGCCAGATAGATTTATCAACTCTAGGCGAGCTTCATTGAATGTAGAATACAATGTTAGCCAGATAGCTTTATCAACTCTAGACGAGCTTCATCGAATGTACAATACAATGTTAGCCAGTTAGCTTTATGAGCTCTAATGAGCTTCATCTACTGTATAATACAATGTTAGCCAGTTAGCTTTATGAACTCAAGACGAGCTTCATCTACTGTACAATACAATGTTAGCCAGATGCTTTGTCAACTCTAGACAAGCTTCATCGACTGTACAACACAATGTTAGCCAGATAGCTTTATCAACTCTAGACGAGCTTCATCTACTGTACAATACAATGTTAGCCAGATGCTTTATCAACTCTAATGAGCTTCATCGACTGTACAATACAATGTTAGCCAGTTAGCTTTATCGACTCTAGACAAGCTTCATCTACTGTACAATACAATGTTAGCCAGATGCTTTATCAACTCTAGACGAGCTTCATCGACTGTACAACACAATGTTAGCCAGATGCTTTATCAACTCTAGACGAGCTTCATCGAATGTAGAATACAATGTTAGCCAGATAGCTTTATCAACTCTAGATGTGCTTCATCTACTGTACAATACAATGTTAGCCAGATGCTTTATCAACTCTAGACGAGCTTCATCGAATGTAGAATACAATGTTAGCCAGATAGCTTTATCAACTCTAGACGTGCTTCATCGAATGTAGAATACAATGTTAGCCAGTTAGCTTTATCAACTCTAGATGTGCTTCATCTACTGTACAATACAATGTTAGCCAGATGCTTTATCAACTCTAGACAAGCTTCATCGAATGTAGAATACAATGTTAGCCAGATAGCTTTATCAACTCTAGACGAGCTTCATCGAATGTAGAATACAATGTTAGCCAGAGAGCTTTATCAACTCTAGATGTGCTTCATCTACTGTACAATACAATGTTAGCCAGATAGCTTTATCGACTCTAGACAAGCTTCATCTACTGTACAATACAATGTTAGCCAGATAGCTTTATCGACTCTAGACAAGCTTCATCTACTGTACAATACAATGTTAGCCAGATAGCTTTATCGACTCTAGACAAGCTTCATCTACTGTACAATACAATGTTAGCCAGATAGCTTTATCGACTCTAGACAAGCTTCATCTACTGTACAATACAATGTTAGCCAGATAGCTTTATCGACTCTAGACAAGCTTCATCTGCTGTACAATACAATGTTAGCCAGATAGCTTTATCAACTCTAGACAAGCTTCATCTGCTGTACAATACAATGTTAGCCAGATAGCTTTATCGAATCTAGACGAGCTTCATCTACTGTACAATACAATGTTAGCCAGATAGCTTTATCAACTCTAGATGTGCTTCATCTACTGTACAATATAATGTTAGCCAGTTAGCTTTATCGACTCTAGATGTGCTTCATCTGCTGTACAATACAATGTTAGCCAGATGCTTTATCAACTCTAGATGAGCTTCATCTGCTGTACAATACAATGTTAGCCAGATAGCTTTATCAACTTTAGACATGCTTTCACCCACTGTAATGTTTGTCACTTAGCTATTTCAACACAAGACAAAATGTAACCTACCAATGTAACACTATGTCTCCAAAATCTAGAATTCATTCTGATTTTTACAACAATAATATAATATTATTATTCACATCACAAATCGACAAATCTTTGAGGATCCAGAAAGGACAGTAAATGATGCTGCCTTTTCATTTTCACAAAGTTCAGCAACATCTTTCAATATGGGACTTATAGCTTAAAAGCTCACATTGACAGGCAAATGAGCAAGGGGCATCTTTGTGGCTATGACTAAATGACAATGACTAAATGAAAATCTTGTTCTGAGTCAGCATTGGTGGAACATATGTCTGTTTCAAAATAACACAACTCAGTGATTGCAGTAGGGGTGAAAGCATAATTTCCCCAAAACTACACCAGCGTGGGTCTGTATATGGGTTTGGTGGTCACTCCCAATCAAAGATAACACTTTAGGCATTATCAGATTTATCTACTGCATTTACTTCAGCCTCCATCAGGACACACACATAGCTAGGTGAAGACAAAGTGCTGGTCACTGTCAGATCTTTGACTGAGAGTGAATCAGTATAAATTGAGCACTTCCATCCCAAATGAGGCTGATCCTTCCTTCCTGATACAACAACTTGTCCTATGCAGCCGCATATCAGGTGTCCAAAAAATCTCTTATGAATGCCTATTCGATGGCTGCAGTGTACAAGTCTCAACTACACCCGATAAATGCACACCAGTGGACGAACTTTCCCTGATCGTCCGATAACAGCAGGCCTAAACTCCCCAGGTGTTTGATAGAGCAAACCTGAGTCTGCACTGTCAGGCCTCTCTCATTAATCATCTCACCAGTGTCAAACCCATTACTTTTACTTCCCATCCCATTAACAAGCTATCACAGGCCACAGCTACAGAGATGCACTGACGTGTAACTCTCAAGTTGAGAATCCAAGTAACCCATGTCGCAATGTTTTCTTTTGCATCTTTTGTTTTCCTTTTCCGAGGTGCTGAAAGGCGTCCACATACTGTTACACTGTCCTCATTGTTCTTGTTACTCCATCTGTCAAAATCTTTCCACCCCCACTTTTCTCTCTTCATTTTCTCACCTATTGACAAAGGGCCTCAGACCCAAGTTTGGACTGCCATAGCATAGGAGAAAGTCCATATCTTTTCTTTTTCCTGACAGTGGTAACTCTGATATAGCTGAATTTTTTGGGGATTAAATTAATGATTATTTTGTCTGGTTTCTTCAGCTTGTGGGCTTGACGGCCTCCTTGCATAAAACGCTTGAAATAACATAACAAGACCCCTGGAGTTTCCCGAGCACCCACATCTTATTTAATACCTGCATATCTTTGCTGTAATCATTAACAGTTGGTTCACTCAGAGTTCAGCTCGCACTGAACAACCATCAAGAGTGTGGGCCATGAAAGCGATTTGGTTTTCAGCGAAAACCACAAGAGAAGGGCTGGCTAAATTGTTTTGGTTAACACACCCGAGAGCAATCCTGGCGCAATGGGAATGCTAGTTTTTCACTGCAGACGGAAATAAAAAACGTCGTCTAAAATTGCAAATGATCACATCCTCTTGAGAGGTTGCATTAAGGCACAGAGCAGGGTGCTGACAAGTTGGCTAAATTAAGGAGTAATCCAGCCTGCTTAGGGGGTACATACGAGTCAATGCAAGACAATCGCAGTCCCCTCATGCAAGCGATGGAACCCAATCCTGGAGTGCTTAGACAGGCGCCATTTTCCCCAAATAGTGATTAGAAGTTCTATCGGATATCAACGCTAACCTTAAGTGCTTCTCAGATGAAAAAATGCCTCACTTTTGTGGACCTTCTCATCGAAACCTCCTCATTGAAATGCGATCTTTTACATGAAGAATCATTCAAGCTAAAGTAGGTAACAATTAAACTCTGGCCTGGTAACCATTAGACCATTTCAGAACATATCACAACCTTTTTACCTATTGCAAGGAATCTGACTTAAACCCCCTCTTTTTGTCCTCTGCAAGAAGGAACCATGAGCTTTCATCGAAAAATTTAAAAGGAGACAAAAGCAGGAATTTGCGGCAATTGAGGCAGTGGTATAACAGCTCTTTCTTTTAAGATGAAGCGATAGCTAAACAAACATTCTTAAATAGAGCAGTTCGGTAACCCAGCCAGGTCCCCCCTCTCCCCAAGCAACATTTACTCCCTGTAGGCTTTGCTAATCCTGAAATATGGACCTGTGACTAATGTCGGAATTTAGCAAGAAATCAGCTCTGGTTTCACGAGGCTTTATTGGAATAAAGCATGATGCAGAGCCCCCTCCCTCGCCTATGATGAATGAGGCTAGGCTAAGAGGCTGGGCCGGGCTTCCCCACTGCTTGTCTTTCACTATCAGTTTAGCGTTAGTGCTAATGAAAAGTGTCACAGAAGCATGTAACAAGGCTTTTCAGCCTCACTGCCAAAGAGATAAGCTGTCACGTTGATTGTAACTTTGAGAAAGGGACATTTGAGTTAGTTTATTTGTAGTTTTCAGAGAGATTTCAACAGTAAAATGTTACTCCAATACATTTTAGTCTAAAAAAAGAGATGAGATTGTAGTTTTGTCTTCTCCAAGCATCAAAGAGTTTGAGAATTATGAGGAGATAACTGTTACTGTCTAAAGCAGTTGTCACCACCTTCCTGCATGGACTGTAGTTCTTCAGAAGTCCTTGATTGACTGGATCAGATACATTAGTGTAAGTATGGGGAGGTGAACAGCATGTCAGATACAGACTAGAACTAAACTCTGTAGGAAAGCAGCTCTCTAGAGGTGTACACTGTTAGAAATAAAGGTTCTGTGCAGGTACATTTTTCATTCATCAAGGTACAAACAATGTAAATGTACCTTCAAAGGTACAACAGGTTTTAAGATCTAACTGTGTACCTTAAATAGGTTTTTCCAGTTAAAGGTACGTATTTGTACCTTTTCGTGGGCCAATGTTTTAAAACACAACTTAGAAAATATCATTTCAATGGATTATGGTACAGTTATGTTCTCTGACTAAAGGTATTCAGATGTACCCTTGAGATGTACCACCGGAGTGACAAGAGGGGTACTGCCCCAGTGACAGTTTTGTGCCTTTATTTCTGAGAGTGTGGTGACCACTGGTCTAAAGGAAAAAAAGTAATGAATATGAAGATCTAGCAACAACAGCAGTAACATGTGATCCTCCTGACATACCTATGTTCACATAATAGAAATTTCAATTTGTTGTTACTCCAATATAAATGCACGTTGCGAAAAAAAAGTGTAAAGCAGCAATGTGTTCAGCTAAATAAGTTTATTTTATAAACATATTTATAAAACATCAGTGACTAAATGACTAAGCCACAGTGACAAAGTTTTGACGTACAAACCCGTGTGGAAAATTTCTAAATCCCATGAAAAGCTGATTTGCGTAGGTTTTACGGAGAACTGTCTATATGCAATCTTGGAAACGCACTTTTTCCATTTCTTCTAAAAATTGTAAACACATGTCTTGGTCTGTATACAAAACACAAATGACCAACACTTGGCGTGATGTTTAGAAATCAGTTCCGTAATATGGGACTCATTTCCTGCACAATATTCAGCCTTGTGATAGACATTTTTGCTTTCACTGTTTTGAGGTGGCACTGTTTTTGTTAGCTTGATTGTGTACTTTATTATATTACTAGCTGTTTATGCATTCCGGAAATGTAGCTTAGTATAAACAATCTGCTAAATTGTACGTTATGATTGGAATATCCACTGTGCACGCTCACAAATGTCATGAATAAAAAGAGGATTTCAGTCTTATAAACTGTATGTGTCATTATAACAGTATACTCCTTATGTAAACAGTTCATTTAGCGTGAGAACAGAAGCAAGAGAATAATTCTGCAAAAAAAAACTCGGACCCCTTACACTTTTGTTTACACATAGACATGGAACAGGCTCAATATACTGCATGTTCCAGTTCTGTGTTTGATGCTAAATACTGATTTCTGATAAAAAGAAACGGTACCCTTCGAGACTATTGTTTTGTATACAACCGCTACCTGTATTTTTCAAGATAAAACTTATTAATCTTGTTTCATAGATAAACTCTAACAGATAACTGAACAAATTGTGTAAATCCTTTTGGCCACACACATTTCAGGGTTTTGTTTTTTTCAGCATTTTGCAAAAGATTCTGAAAGTTTCTTTTAAATATAACAGACAATTATGGCAAACAAGGCTGGCACATGCAGCTAAATGTATATATCCATGTTCATATTCATTTATACAATTGTATGCAAAGTTTTGTACTTTTGGTCAAATTACACATTATGTTGTTTTTCTATGTGAAAATAAATAACTTTACATATTCATTTTTAACATATTGGAAAAAACATGCAGTATAAAATGTGTGATAACTTTTTTCCAGTGCCACATTTTATATTTTATTTTTCTCCAATATGCAAAAAGTCAGCAAACTGTCCACTTTTCTGAGATGATCCTCAGGCTGTTGGAACTGAATATGAGGGGAAAAAAGTGATTTGATTTAGACATTCTGTCTTAACCGATATATCTTTCCTCCTTAACAGCTATATTTCCCCTTTAGGTAAACACATACAGTATATACAGGCTTTATAATCCTGTTAAATAAGTCCCAGCACAGCTTGATATCTCTAAGCTTTTTATAGGCCATTTCAAGCCCAGATACGAACTCCAGTATGTCTTAATAATCCCCCTGAGTGTAGACTGCAGTTGAGGAATGAGAACATGCACTATCAGCCTGAAAGCGCTTTAGCACATGTATCCCATTCATGACAAATGTGCTGTTAACGTTTTTATACCATCAATCCACGACCAGCAATTCTCACCCAGTTACTGAAACTGGACACTCTAATGGACAGACAGGGTTTTGTTCATGGTAATTCATTTGACGAGTCTAATTTAACTATTAGTAAAGCATTTTAAACTCATTTCTCCTTTTTTTCTGTCAAAGATTTAACCCCCTGAGAAACAAAGGTGCTGTGTAGGCACCTCTTTTGTTTGTAAGGTACAAACAATGTAAATGTTCCCTCAAACACACAACAGTGGCTTTAAAATTCAATTACCTGCATTAAAAAAAGGAAAATATAGTTGTTTTCTACAGTTTAAACACCGCTGCTCAAATTACCTGTTTTGTTGAATTGTTAAGTGATAATAAGTACACAGCTTTAACAGTTTACAGAGAACAATTTTAAATATGATGATTTTCTGCAAATTGTAGTGCACAATATTTATTTTTTAGAACAAATATAACATAAAATATAAAATGTCTCCTAACTTTTGCACAGGCCACTGTAGACAGCACACTTTGGCACATTTTAATGCATAAATACTGTTTATTTGCTGAATTAAAAAAGAATATATATATATATATATATATATATATATATATATATATATATATATATATATATATATATTATATAGCAAATAAACAGTGTTTATGCATTAAAATGTGCAGAAGTGTACTCTCTGTTGAGGATAGATTAGGTAGATCTGATGAGCAATTTTTATAGTATAAGTCAAAATTTCCAGTAAAATACTAAGGCAAGACACGTTTATTTATGTAGCAGTTTCATGAACTGCTGTCATTCAAAGTGCTTTACAAATGAGAAAATACACAGTCCGAAAATATGAAGTTGAAGTTGATTAACTATGATTAAAACAATAGATTTAAAAGTAAAAATCATAAAATTAATATATAAAACTAAAAAAAATCATTTTCAATTGTTTTTAAAAAAATTGTTTCAAAGTAAAAAATTTAACATTCTGCTGCCAGAAACGTAAGAAGAAAAAAATTTTTTTTCTCCTTTACCTGGTGGAAATGAGCATCCATACAAATCTAAAGCACTTTTTGTGAATATTGTAAAAATGCGACAGTGGGCTTTAGCTTTCACCCCTCTTTAGCATTATTTACACAGAGCCCCTATTTACACCACTGTAATTAATGAGTCCAACACCAATGTTGTTGACCACTGTTCCAAAACTTTTCAACTATACCCATCCAAAGACATCTGATCCAGCTCATCAGCTCATTTTCAAGCTCAGAACATCAGGTGTTGTGAGGCACAAATTACATGAAACTACATGTTTTCTACAGGCTTCCTTATTACATTTATAGGTTAAATTCAAACTACACCTTAAAATGTGCAATCAATCTACTGTTTATATATAAAATATCATTATATACTTTGTGTGTTATACACTCACTAATATAAAAAGTTCAACTTAGCTTTGCTAAGCTTATGATTGCAGACTTACATTTTATGTTTAGTGGCTTCTTAAAAATAATTTAATAGGGCAAAATAGAAAAAAAACAGTCAATGCTGGGATCTCTCAATGTTAAGGTGCTCAAGAGCTTAAGATACAATCACGTGAAAACCAACGTGCACAGCGTTAATACTCAGGCCTCGGATTCTAAATCACATGTCTTGCCTTCCATGACAACTATCAACACAGTTCTATCAACTACCAGCATCTACAAACATCATTAGAGCTCACTTTCATGTTGTAAATGCTGCTGACCCAGATACCAGGGCAGGGGATACACAAATGTGCATAAATCTTCAAAGCCTGTCAAATGTCCTTAGCCATTAATCAGAGCTTCTATGTACCAGAAGCACCTTGCATTCAAACAAGAGAACACAGCCGAGGGTTCACATCTCGGCCATGGACTTGAGTGATGGAGAGGGGTCCGTAGCCCCGCTGCTGTATATTACTGGTCATTTGTTTCTCCAAAAAAGCCCCTGCATTCTTTCAGCAGTTTGGTGTATCTCACCCAGCAGTGGAGCATAGCAAAATACTTTGGCATGCAGGTGTTGTTTGCCTCAGCTGGCAAGTTTGAGGAGCTACCTGAGAAAGTTGTTGATCAAACACAAGATTCAGACCATACGGGGATTTTCTTTTTGGACGTCAGAGACAACGAATACACTTATGCTTCCATGGAGGCATTTTGATCTGCGACTCGAGCTTCAAATATTGACATTGTTTAAGTCTGGCCGAAACATAACATCTACATCTACAGGACACCCATATGACACCACACATTTGTACATGAGCGGCAACCAGTTGTCCATGATCCTCCTGGTCAGTGAATCTGGTTATCTTACACTACGTACTCTGATCAATATCAGCTCCGTCAACTCTAACTTGAACGAAAGATTAAACAGTAGCAGATGCTGCCCGTATATTGAAAGAAGTCGTAGTCATAATGACATCTAAGGGCCTTTCATGCAATCTCCTTTTGCAATCTTCACATCTGTACATGTTGACATTATCTCATCACTATAAGATATTTCATATCATCAGCCCAAAAACTTGGCATGGGGACGTGGATGTCTTTTCCCTGTTGCTCCTGGACTGTACCTTAAAGTGTTCACCCAAGAGTGCGATCATAATGTGAACAGCCCTTGTGCAACCTGATCAAAACAGCTTTTGCAGAGCAATTCAGAGGGTGGACAGGTTCAGTTAATGCCATAGAAAGCCTTTGAAATACAGCACTGTGAAGTGCAGCATGGGTAAGGTGTCGCACATTTTGAGAACACATGTTCCTCATGGTTGCGCGATCAGTTCTAGAGGAGATACACAAGGCCCTGCTGCCTGCTGCGTGACTGATAGCCCGGTATTTCTACTTGTGAAAGATGTGCATTTTATTGATGTGTTGAGGCTCCCCTCCACCCCCACCCCCAGCACGACAGTGCGTCATGCATACATGGACTTGCACCTAAGCCATATGGCCACCCAAACTGTTTGCGCTAACATGTAGCACACCGTTTTTACACCCTTTTTTGGACATACTGTTATGGGAAAATCCTTTAACTGATATATAATCTTTACACTATGTTGATGTTCTTTACTCCTTAAAATCCCTGGCATATTATGTCCTAAGGCTTATTGTTCAGTAACTACATGCACTACAATGCAAACTTAAGTTATTACTAAGCTATAACAATGTGTAGTACAATTTTAAGTCTTAAGTTTATATTTACAATTTTTTATTTAAACTTTCCAGTCAAAAAGGCCATTATTTACAAGTTATTTATGTTTCAGAAGATATTTCTGAAGAGATTAGATATAAAATAATCCACTTGCAGAAGAAAGGAAAACGTCAAAGAAAAAATAAGTGAATAACAGGATTTTCCAAAACTACAGAACAAAAAAAATATTGAAAGATGTAGAGAAAATGGGACTCCTAACAACCATGCAAGCCCTGGTAGACTACCAGAACTGTCACCAGTACATAACAGTACTTTTCATCTTTGAGAGGTCATTGAATGTGGGTACCTGGATTGTGTGAAGCAGAAAATCCAACCGACTTCTAAGTCTGAACTTTGGAGGTGTGGAAATAATTCCTGCAGATTTCTTTGAAAAACTGAAAGCAAGTCTGAAAAGAATGAAAACTCTAATAAAGGCAAATATTATATTCAGTTGTTCAGGCACCTGTCTAATTTTGTCTTATATGTTTTCAAGTTTTTTCCTGAAATTGAAGAATAAATATTTTTAAAATAATGGCCATTCTGACTGGAAATTAAATAAATAAAGGATGCTCTCTGATGTTTGCATAGTGCTGCATGAGTGCATTTGAAAATATCTAAAATCTCAAATTTTTCTCTAGCCTGTCTTTCCCACTATTAGATTAACGACATTCAAGAGCAGGTGGATAGGTCTTCCCCCAGCCAGTTAATAAATCAGTGTTACGTTTCATTGCTAATGAGAAAGACCTGGTGAAATAATAGCTCTGACATTTGGAACGCTGGCTCCGTTTTTATGGAAAGGTGTATGGATCTTGTAATCTTTATGATACTATTGTTTCAAATCTCTGTAAACCTGAGCAGTAATATAGATCTTGGGAGTCATCCAGAAGGCACCCAGGCTGTTTAGTTTCATAGGTGTTAAGGGTTGAGGAAAGGAGCAGGGTGCCTTCAGCACCTGAGAAAGCAGATCTTTTGATGGGGTCTGAATGGAAGGGTGAAGGACCTCAGAGGTGGCAGTTAGCCAGAGGTCTGTGCTGTTCTTCTGCCCTGAAAGAGGTGGGTCTGTTATGGCGTTGATCTGGAAGGTCTTGAGGTACAAGCTAGGCCTCCTCAAGTTACACAGTCTTAGAGGACCAAGCACCTGCCCGGAGTCTCCAGCAGGAACTTCAACAAATTCAAAGGGAGAACATACAATGGACATGCAGATCCTTTTTATCACCATGATGACAATGTCATCCTCTTAAAATACCAATGGCCCATCATCTACCCTTGATCTTCACAAGTTCCTTACTGTTGGTTGGGTCCATCACTTCTGAGGAGTTTCAGTGGGGTCTAAAGAGCCCTCTGTTGGTGAGAACCTTTCCAACTAGCCTAAGCTTTATTAATATTTTTCTTCCTTGCCAGGTTTTAAGACACAAAGTGAAAGGCTATCCAAGGCATGCCAGCAGTCTGGATAAAAAAAGGGCAGATTGTAGCACACAATCCAGAGAAATGAAGGTCATCCTCATGGGAGCTATCTATCTTATGGTGCAGCCCTGTGAACTTCTTTTTAGTATCAGGTGCATGGTCTTGAGATCTCATCCAGCATTCCAAAAAAGAATTAGTTTTTTCCCCTACACTTTAAGCATCCAGGTGGTTGACCATTATGTGCATGCTGTGTAGAACTAAATAGGTTTACATGTCTGCAGATTGGAATGCTTGGGGCAATTTGAGCATAGGTCATTTTTTACCTCAAACCATGGCTACTTTTAAGCAGAGCTGTCACCAGAAGCCAATTTTTCATTCAGATGTCTGAAAGTCCTGGCAAAATATTTCGTCTCCTTCTGACTATCAGGTTAGGAATTTTACTTTTTCCAACACTTTAGATCTTCAAGTGTTCCACATAGATCTTATTGAGCTTTTTTGTAAAAATGCTGAAAATGAATAGCTCAAGTAAAAGAGATGTCTGTGGATTTTGTAGTTATTTCCCTTGAATAAGTCATCTGCATTGTTTGAAAACCTTCCACTCAGGTCATTCTCCATGACTACAGCCATCTACATATGTTTCTTTGCCCTCCATGACAAACTATGAAGCTCTGTGACTGTCAAGCACTTCTTCTCAGCCCATGTGGGATGGGTTAGTTACACTAGGAGTGTGGTAAGATACTTGTGAGTGTGGTATGCACTTGCTGAAGAGGCTTCCTGCTGCCTGTGATGTTTGACAGGTTAAATGAATTGAGTTGGTGGCAGAGGCACTCTAACTAAGGTGTAACAAAGTGGATGACATTAGTTTTGTGGAAATAAGTCATGCATTGCAAGATTTTTCTTTCTTTACAGTTAGCTAGGAGTCAATTCAGCAACATTAAAGAAAGAAAAAACATTCTTTATCATCATTCCTTCATAAAAACTGTAAGCAATTATTTTATTATCTTCTTCACCTTTCTGCTCATCAATAAAACACACTGGAGGCAGTGATCTCCAATTAAATTGTACTGTGAGCTACTCTCTTTTGGCATCTATCTAGCACAAAATGTTTATTCTTAAATGTGTTCTTTTCAGAAGTATCTGTACCGCAGTACTTCATAGCCCATCTGCAGAAAAATGGGCTTAGAGAATATATTGGTTCTGGCCTCGCCAATCTCTTTTGAAGAGCTGACACCCAGATCGAATCCTGGCATTCCACAAAACGTGTAATTTATGAGCCATTACCAGTGTTTTCTTTCTTTTCTCCAAGCACCAGCTCAGAGGCAGCCTTAACAAAGTCATTTTTTGATACCAAAAACGTTCTCAGGACTCCTGTTAAAGAAGGCAAAACCATTGAGAAAGTGGAGCGTGGCGGCCAGATGCTTGAAGAAGCCTGGAAATTGAAGAACTCATCAAGCTCATTCATCTTGCTAGCTGATGTACCACATTGCCGGGCTACAACAAGGAAGGTTCAAGGATTACCTACTGTAGATCTACCCCTCAGAACCAATGAATCATATCAGATAACGGAGCTAAATGTGGCCCGCAGAGATTTCAGATTCTGGCCCTTGCATGGAGAGAGGCTCCTGTACCCGGGCCAGGTGTGATCCTGAGTCATTATGGGGTTGGGTGAAGGCCAAGGCTCTCCATGCTCTCCATGATCTACAGAGGAAGGCTGGCAGAGCCCTGAGGGATGCTGCTGGCACGCTATCAAACAGGTAGTTTGGAGGATTTACGGCAGAACGGGTTCTCTTACTGTCGCAGTGGACTTGCTGCAAAAGGGTGGGGTGGGGGTAGGGTAGGGGGGATTGTAAGACGACCACTTGCAAAGACGCAGTCTGGCTGGGGCAAAGCACAAGAGAGAGGTTTCACGCATCCAACGAAGCTTCGGATTTGCCCGTGTGAACAATTGAAACAAAAGCACGACACACATTTCGTAATCCTCCTGATTTACTGCGCAGGAGGCTGATGACAAAAGCAGCAGTGTAGCGCTGTCGATTGAGATAGCCATGAAAACATTCCGCATCCTACATTGGGATTTTCCAAATGGGCATGAATCACTGCTGTCACTAGGGGGCCAAGCATACTCTTGCTAGTGGATGTCGTCAAGCCGTTTCATTCTTTTTGAAGATGGGCCACGTTTCACGCCGGTTAGGGAGAAAACGTGAGCCTGGTGTGAGACAGCATCCCCAGTAGGGAAAAAAAAGAGAGGGAAAAAAGGAAAAACACAAACACACTCAGGGGGAGCGTGATAGCTCTCACCTCCGAACTCAGCAGTTGCTCAGAGGTTTCAAATCACTCTAACGACCACATAATGACCTCACTCCAGTCACCTGCTGCTATGGCCAGGCGTGACCTGGCATCCATGCTGGAAAAAAAAGGAAAATCTTTGCAGAAACAGTAGGCTAGCATGCTAACAGATGTGCTTCTGCATGGTTAGCATGTCCATCTTTATTTTTGCTAGGTCTATAGGCATCCTGAAGACATTAAAAGGGAAAAAAGAGTGCAAATGGTTTGGTTATCTTTCAAATCTGTTTGGTAGTAAATCGGTCAGGGACCTCGAACATTATGACTGTACGCATTTGAGAAAACGGAGGGAAGGAAACTATCTTGCTGGATACATCCTGCACCATGAACAAAGGGCTTTTTCCAGATGAGCCCTGAGGGACCACTGCAACGACCTTTAAACACTCTGAACATTTATGCTGCTTTAAATTTTTTCCCCTTGATATTTTGGCCTTAGGATATTGTTTGCCAGGACCACAAGTCTTTATTTCGATTACGTGAAGCCACATATGTTGGCCTTCACTGGTCAAGGTTTTATATTTCGACATGTTCTTTGTCATAAGCTTGAGCAGCCATATTAAAGAAGGTCAGCTCTTTAGTATGACTACAGTTGGTTTGAATCTTAAACCAGATTTTGCAGATTTTTAGCTTGAATGGGTACAATATGAATATCACAAATCCATGTGCTGTTTATTTGGTCCTCTTTGTAAATGTTAAGGTATTTATAGCTTATTTGGGAGGTGCAACCTCAATTGTTATTTGTCCCACTGCTCAAGTTGCCACAGAAGATCCTCCTGAGGCCTAGGAAAACAAACTTGCTTTTGTACACCCTGTACTTCAATCCCTTATAAAGCCATTAGCAGTGAACTCCATGCTGAAAACTCCAAATGCCTCCAGCAATGAGCACTCACTGACCATTTGCATGTCGGAATTAGGAAGCCTAAGCCACCCTGCCAATTCCCATGAAATCCGTCGATATTTCTTTCATTTGTTCTCCATTTGTAATTAGTCGTGGTCAGGCTGATCAAAGGCGCCGGCCGGTCAGTTGCATGTGAACCAGCGTCCCTCGCAATGACATCCGCAAACCAGAATGAAATATGAAATATCAAGTTTCTACGGATGCATGGGCTTGTAAAAAAGAAGGGAAAAAAAAGGAAAAGGCGAAAGAATAGGAGGATTTTCACACTGGTAATGTGAAACATTTGGTGCGTGTTGTAGGCCTCTGAAGAGCAAAGCCTGCAGC
This sequence comes from Pygocentrus nattereri, assembly GCF_015220715.1. Classification (NCBI taxonomy): domain Eukaryota; kingdom Metazoa; phylum Chordata; class Actinopteri; order Characiformes; family Serrasalmidae; genus Pygocentrus; species Pygocentrus nattereri. The sequence continues at coordinate 19,489,130 of NC_051230.1, read as the reverse complement.
CAGAAAGCCGCCTGGCAGTAAAAAGAACCAAATCAGGCAAACGTTAAAACAACAGCGGTTACTGAGACCTATTGATTTAGACGTCATTTCAACTTCTTGTTACACTAGATAACTGCAGTCTTGTGGGAGAGAACGATGCATGGCCTGTGCGCTCCAGCATGGCACAGTGTACCGTGGAAAAAATGAAACACATTTGTTCACGGCATTTCTGATATTCTGCATTTGATATATGAAAACAAGGTTTGCCAGAAAAATAACCACTTGCTTGGTGCTGTAATAAATATTTTAGTGAGAGAAATGTGCTCTCTGACTGTAGCACACAGTTATTTTAGGTTCCCCCCACATAATTAATGCAGTTGGAACATTTCTGACAAAGGCAAACAAGTAAATCGATAAAACTGAATTAATTAGAGAAATATAATGGTGTGACAAAGTACTTTCAATTTATTTTTGGTGTCAAAGTAGTTTTTTTTTTTATGTTGTAAAAGATATTTTTGTACTAATGTCTCTGTGTGTGGCAGGTCTGAATTCATAGATAAGAGCAATGATAACTCGCTTTCTTGAGTGATGCAAAAAGTCCAAAAAGTTTTGTTATTCAACTGGATCAGAACATTCTTTTTTTTTCTTTTCTGTTTAATTCAATTACAGTTGATATGGAAGGAATCAGGACCATGATGTCTAGAATCCATATACAGCCATTATATTTGCTATTCAAAACAAGCAGTGAAGTGTGTTCTGAGTTTATCTATGTAATGTTGAAGATGGTAAAATGGTGGCAAATCCAAAAGACTATTTAGGCCAAAATATTCTCTCAAATCTATCACAAAACAATGGCACAGACATCATACAGCCAATTATAATCATTTCATATGATGACATTTTGTGACCACCGCTGTGAACAATTCTGACTCGTGATCATTTCACACCAAACCACCAAATTGATGGTATTCTTCTTTAAATGCATATTAATGTACTAAGATATAGTCATTTTTCTTTAGGGGGAATATCACTGATTTTCTAGAATATCTACATAATTAAATTGTTGATGTAAACAAAGTCAACCAAAGTAGTTTGGTGTGATGCTGTTTTTTAAAGAAACGTCAGAATTGTTCACAGTGTTGGTGATAGGAACCAGACGTATGAAGAACTTAATGCTTCTAAAAGTGTCCTCACATGTTATTACATGAAATGGTTCTAAATACAATGCCTGATGTCTGAGACATTGTTTTATAATGGTTTTCAGATAAAGTTATGGCCTAAAATGCATTGTTCAAAAACTGTTCATGGTGGAAAGAAACATGCAGGGTGTTTCAAGGCAAAATAGTCCCCAAAGAAAAGTTCTTTATTTAGATTTAACACTATTTTGCCATCATCAATATAATTTATAAAAATAAATTAATAAAATAAATAAATAAAATGTATAATTTATAAAAATAGATATGTGTAGGTTGACTGGCTGTTTTGAATAGTAATAAAATGGCAGTGTATTTGCAGTGAATACTTTATAACCTCTGGTTCTTCTCACCACCAGTGTAAAGAAAACCTTGTAAAGTTGATAGGTGTCTACAATAAACCATTTTAAATCAAACCACTTTGAATGACGTTCTTTACATCGTCACTGAATTATGCAAAATTTAGAACATTTTAAAAATATTTCAAGAATTCTCTTTTACGTGACACAGTAATACGTGATACAGTAATATGCAGTAATAAAAATGTTACAGAACGTGAGATATAAGCAGTAATTATGGGCTCTCTATTTGTTATACAGTCTTACAAATAAAGCAGCCATGAAGTGTTCTTTGAAATGACACTAAAGAAGAACCACTTTGGTTTCTCTAAGGAACAGTTTTTGTAATGAAGAACCTTTTTTAAAGTTTAAAAAGCCTCCACACGATGTAAAGGCTCTGCACCATTTGAAGGTCTTCACTGGAACCATACATAAAAGCCAAAAACCATTTAGGAACCTTCATTTTTTTAGTGTACAAGAACATCTAGCTTGTACATTATGATGAATTTGAACCTAAAGCCAAGCAGAGTTTAGAAGAATTAGTGTATTGGTTTATCTGCAGCAAATGACACACTTCATTGTACTTCTTCCATCAGAGGTAAATGTGGTGTAGGATTACCTCTCCTCTTCTCCACTCCATCTTCTGTAAAACGGTTGATTCAAGCAGACGGAGCAAAGGCGAGAAAGGAGGGAGAGAAAGTGTGTAGGAGGTACTTAACTTTTTTTTTCTTATTGCAGGCCTGCCTTTCACCTCAGATGTTTCCCCTCAGCCCCAAAATGAAGTAGCAGACTTTGTAACAAACAGCTTCGGGCCAAGACAGGTGCAGGCAACAATTAACCTCTAACGACAGAGCGTGTGGGCCCCAGCTAAAGCTGTGAAAGCAAATAAACGGTAGGTGGGTTCAAGTGGACGGATGTGTAATTTGCGCCTGTTGGTGGGCAAAGTGTAACAGAAGCTAAACAAAAGTGCTTTATCTCTTTAGCAGACGCTCCTTCTTCAAAAGCGAGGCGGCCATCGCCAGTGCAAGAGGCCGCAGTTAGGGATACAGTATGTTTTTAATTGCCCTCTATGCCTTCTCCATGTGTCTGAGCGAGCTCCTAATCAAGACAGAAGGGGGCAAAAGCAGCCTATCTGAGGTAGGTCAGTGGTAACTGTGGTCAGTGTAAAAATATTTGAAGCTGCTCTGTTCAGTCACCATATTAACTAGCCACAGGCGTGGGAGCTGATGGTACAAAGGGGTGCATAAATCTTAAAAGTGACTCTGTCAGTTTTACACCCAATTTAAGGCTATAACGGAACGAGGTGCAGAATGTTTTCCATTCGGAAAGTGTCACGAACACTTTACGTCCAATTTTATCATTTGTTTCTATCACCGGGGAGCCCAACAGTGGCTTTGGAACTCACACTGAACGAAAAGGGTCTTTTAATAGCTTTGAATGCATGCTTGGCAAAACAGTTCAACACCCTATATTTAAAAAGTATAGGGAGTCTTTCTGGTGCAACATAGAACCATTTTTAAAGGTTCTCCATCACAGGGAAACCAAAGGCATAGTGCACCAAAAAGGCTTCCTAATAATAATAAGCCTAACACAACTACTATTAGTGTTATACATAGTACCAAAAAGGGTCCTAGATAGTATCAAAAAAGGTTCTATGTCTTGTAATAATAGCAGAACTCTGTTTTGACTTCATGTATTTATTTCTTTATATGAAAAAAAGGTTCTTTAAAGAACCATATACAATATACAACAGGTTTTTCATTGTAGGGAAAACATTTTACTACTACTACTAATCCTACCACTACTGATAATAATAATAATAATAATAATAATAATAATAATAATAGATGTGATGCAATTGATCATATAAATACTGAAACATATATCTTTACAGATGCAAATGTAGCATAATTGTAAACACAAAACCATATCTAGCACTAAAGAACCCTTGAACAACCTTTTTTAAGGGTGTATGGAAAAATACAGGCAAATATTTTTCATTCACACATATTAAGGGGCACTGTATAGCAGAACAATGACAAGATATAATCAGAAATGACATAAAACGCCCACATCCTTCGTGTTCTTTCATCAACATTAAAATCTATTGCAATTCAAACTCCCCTGCGGTACATCACATGAGTGAGTTCACATTAAATCAAGTGGGAGATTTTTTCCTCTCTCTCCAATATATGGAAAGAAATACATCAAAGCTGTAATATCTTTTCCATAATACATCCCAAAAGCAAAAGCTGATAAAAAATAAATAAGCTGATATAAAGCTCCAAATATCTTAAATTTACACATAAAACCTTTCTTTAAAAGCCAGTTTCTCTTCTGTGGCAAAGAGGAATTCCTAAAAGCCCTTTATTTCTAAGCCTCAGCAGAAGACAATATTGCCTTGTCACAAAATGATGTTTTTTCCTGCCAAATGTGAACATTTTATATTCCTACTCAATGATGTAACTTTGGATTAAAAGAACTTTGATTTTTATTTTGCTTGGTTTGCCTTGAACTTGAAGCATTCAATCACTCTAAAGGCATTGTTAGCCAGTTACAGCACAAATGGAATGATATCAAGGCAAGAACATTCAATCCCAAACGAAGCCAAGAATATTAACATACTTCATCTTCAAAGTGTTAGCTATTAAGTGTAATAGTGTGGATTTAATAAATAGGAAGCATAATATTTCAGGTTAGCGGCAGACTGATGGAATCTGTTTGCTTTTCTCTCCATTCAATAATGTATTTAAACAAAGTAATAAATATGATTGATAAAAGTGAGACATTTTTTCCAAAGCCAAATCCATTCCTGCAATGCAGTTCCTCCGTTTGACCTCATATGGACATCACCACATGGCATAAGTCTTTCCCTCATTTGGACCCCAGTGCCCTGATCCTGGTGTCTGGTTTAGATCTTTTGGTTTATAGGGTGATGCAGGGACCACCACCAGGCTCTAATTGCTTCAACATAACCTCTCACTCCTTTGGTCATGATTAGTTTTCCTAGCCCTCCATCATGTGGTTCACGAGCAGGGAGGGGTCCGGCACTGTTAACACACTTTCCTATGCCAGTCATGGGCAATAACCTCAGTGGTGGCTTCGGTCAACCTACACTGCTACTGAAACTGCATTTGCTAGCATTGAAAACCCCTGAGACAGAATCAAAATTTCAAGAATTATTCATGTAATAAAGCAGTCATTGTAAATATAGTACAATTGTAATTTATATTAATGGAAAGCTCAAAAATAAAGGTTCTGACTAGGATGTACGTGTCTATAAAAAACCTTGAATACCTTTAAAGTACGTGGAAGTTCTTTAAAGTTTAATAATAAAGTTTTTCACACTTACACATCTCATACCTTATAGAACCACCCACTCAAAGGTTCTTTAAAGGAACCAGAAGTGGTTCTTTTCTGGCATGGCTTCAATAATAATTGATCAAAAAGTGTAGACTCAAAAAATACTATGTAATTTACTATGCAACATAAGTGATTAATTATTTAAATGTGTAATTTTGTTTAACAGTATATTGCAGCAACAATTATAACTATCAATATCAGGCCTAAAAAAAGCTGACACTGTCAAAAGTTGATGCATTTAAGTTTAAGTACATATGTGCAGAAATGTTGCACATGTGGAGAGAAAGACATGAACCTATGGAAAGAACTTAGCCAGCTGCCATGGACCAAAAAATGAAAGACCACTTGATTAACCTCTTTAGGAACTGACAATCATTGAGTACAATTTTTTAGTCTGAGAATGCCGAGAACAGAGCTGTACAACACATTCAGCAGCACAAAGGAAGCAGTACAGGAGCACATTTATAAACATTGATTGTTTATTCAGCAAACTGCATCTGTCATTCAAACATGAAGGGAAGTCTTTTAGCCACTGTGGGTTAAATCACTGAGCTAATGCTAAAGATAACAGTTTACTGTTAAACAAGCAGCAGTTGTTACGGTCTTCTAAAATAAATTATTTTCCGCTCAGTGAATGATGTGGAAACATGGCTTGTGAGGAAACACTGAGAACAGAGCAATATCTTATCTAACTTCTGCTATCATAGCCACACTATGTTACTGCAGACTTCTCAGTAATGCTTGTGTTAAAGCCCTTGTGCTTCACAGCAACGTTAGAAGTGTAAATGGTAAGACGTCACTGAGTTTATTAGGTTTATTTATCCACCTTGTATGTTGGCTATTATTATCTTGTACACCCATTAAACATAGACTTGTAGGTTGCCATACTAAATATGGAGTTCCATGGAATAAATGATCTGATCATCAAGTTATACGCCCCTAGACAGAAATGTTTGGTGTGCCTGTGCCTTTTTTTGGTACTCAGGGAACATTTTATGGCTCACAGGGACCCCCTAATGACTCAGGCCTTTCAGTCCTTCACAAACCTAAATTCAACCCATTCTACAAGAAGTCATTCTAATTTGTTTACACAAATTATCCAAATTAACACCTCTGTAAAATAAATAAACGTATGTGTTATTTAATCTCTCTGTCTCTCGCTCCCTTTCCCCGTACACCCCTCTCCCCACCCCATGGGGCCACCGAGTCAAGCCAGATCTTTTGTTTTATTTCCTCTCGCAAAGGATTATGTTATATGGGGACTGTCAGCGTCTCTTTGATACAACTCTTGGAAGCCCGGCAAGGCAACAGCAATGACTTCAACATGTGCCTAATCAGACAGCCAAGCTTAGGCGAACTAGAGCTGCGTTGTAGCTTTCAAACACGGCTCAGCTTCTCTGAATTAAGTCTGCTACCTCAATGTCATAAGAATTAAAGCAGCGGTTCAGATAAAAATGTAATGTACACACTTTTCTCCACAGACCAAATGTAGTTCATCAGCCAAAATATGTTTTGTGTCCAGAATTTGCTTCTTTAGCTTTGCACTCAAGCTACAAGGCTAATGTGGCTAACAAGTAATAAAAGCTTTTAGCATGCATAAATTAAACCAATAACTGTGTTGAGTTCTTAAATAATCTCAAAAATACTTGATTATGTGGTTTCCAAGACTGTTTAACATGTTGTCCTCCAAAGTTGGCAAAGTATGCTGCTAAAAAGGTTTTAGAAAAATGGCCAAAAAGCCATCTCAAAGCCTGCATTTTGTCAGTGTCAGAAGTGTCAATGTTATTTATTCAGTGTAGGCGAAAGCATTGATACCCAGCTAGCAGCTAGCTGAAAATAGAGATATGTCAATGTCAGAAAATATGATAATTCAAACTGAATCATGTGCCAACCAACCCCACCCACACCAGAACTCTGTATTTACTTCATGTTAGCTAGCTAGCATTACTAGTCATTGGCTTTCAAGCTAAAATGAATATACTTCTACTTTTATTCCATATATTTTATAACATCTCTTTGAAATATGTTTAAAATGTATTCAGTCAAGGAGGCACTTGCTTTGTTTAAAAAGAAGTTACCCCAATCTTATTGCATTGTAACACCCAGAACTCCTGACAAAATGGATAAATGTTGGTCAATACATTTTTATATTCATTTTTATATTCCATTTTTGTGAGTCCCACCTACTGACCCAGAAATAACACTGTGCCAACCAACCCTGTTCATCTCTAACTATACATTAAACTCTTCACATTTAATGTTGTTGAATGTTTCTACTTTATTTAAACATACATGTTAAAAGCAATTATCCTGTGATTAGAAATCTCAAAAGAACTCCTGAAGTCCTGAAAAGCAACATAAACAGCAGTTATTAAATAATAAGCTTGATCTATACAGTGCATGACTGATGCAGCGCTGCTTTGATGTGCTATCTGAGTGGCAGAGCTAAGCATGAAGAAGAATTCTCACTCTCACAACTGATGCAGAGCAATCTGTTTATATGATCATGTGCTTTCAAGTGGTACAGGGCAGGATAGGGGCTACGGCTTATCTTCTGAAGCCCTTCCTCAGATGGAATCGTGCTCCGCTACATACACCACAGCCTCCAGAGAGAAATCACAACACACCATATTCTAAAGCTGTTTTCCTCACCACGCTGCTCTTTTATTGAGTAATAAAGTTACCATGAGTAACAGTTCAATTTCCTCTGGGAAGGAGCTGATAAAACAACAGTTTAAGCACATAAAAACAGGTCGAGTGCATTTCATTGACTCATTCAGTGGTTTTTGCTTGGATTTCTCTTTTTGGTTGGCCAATGAGCAAGTCAGTGTATTCCTTAAGAGAATACTTTAATTTAGAAATGCTAATTTTGTCACCAGATGAAGGCTAGGAGAGTGTACTGTGCTAATGAGATCATGCTGAGATCTTCTGGTTGGATAATGCAGGCAGTGCAGCACTGTTACAAAGGAGTTTGTACTAATTCTTATACTTATTTAACAAAATATTGGGAAAAAGCATTTTAAATGTATCTTCCCAGGTTAATAACTTCCTAAATTTGTATGATTAATTTTTGTAATATAATCATGAACATGCACTAGCCACATGCAGGGGTTGATAGAGGAGCACTCAATTTGTAAAGGTGTTTTTCCACTAAAAATTCAAAAATAACAACTGACCTGAACTGACCTTGTTGTAGTTATAGTTCATGTTCATTTCCCACCTGTTTGGGAGACCACTGGAGCAATTTATAACAACCAGGATTCATGATTTAATGCTCTTTTTGATAATTTTTGTGTCACTCTGTAATGCCTAATTTGGCTAATTAACTACCTTACTTGAGAATTAGCTTAGCTTATTGGCTATGAAACGATGCACTGATCTGCACATGCACTCACACAAATGTCTGTAATTACACATAATCATGTGTAGAATGAAATGAAGCCTAATTTCTCTCAGTTGAGTGAAAACAAATAAAATCAGTCTTTCTGTGGACACTAGCATAAATGCTAATAGCGCTAGCTCTAGCTTATGTTGCCTTATGTTAAACTCTTAAAAAAAAAGAACTTAAAAAAAAAAAACAATCAGCACAACATGACGCCTTATTCTGGTGCAGTTATTGGTGATATAATAGTGCTTGGCAACGTCATCTGGAAGAATGAAGGATTCTCTGAGTTGTCGTTGGCTTCAACTGCAAGCGTTGGCAAACACAGAGGATCCCTCAGTGGGATTAATACTACTCACAGCAGCTAAACCAGCTTTTGAAAGCTGGAAAACTAGAAAAACACAAGTAAATCCATTAACAAGGGTACATTTGAAAATACATTCTCTAATACAACATATGACCATTGTTGCCAAAGTTTTTTGTGCTATGTTTGTAAATAAATATATATGCCATAAATTAAGCTGCCTCTACACTGACTGGATGCTAGTTATCCACCTGGAAGTAAAACATTCACAAATACAGCGCCCTCCACAATTATTGGCACCCCTCGTTAAGATGTGTTAAAAGCCTTAAAATAAATTAAAATTTTATTTCAGAAGCATAATCTCACAAAATTGTAGAAAAATGTAACCTTTAATTCAAGTGAATTAAAAAAAAATCCCTGAGTACAAAATCATTATTTTTCATAAAATCACCTGTTCCACAATTATTGGCACCCCTAACAATTCCTAGAAAATAAATGTAATTGAAGCATTACTACTGTAGTTTATAAAGTTGATCAAAGTATTTAGGAACCTTTAATTAGTAATTCATCACTTCCTGCTTCCCTGGGGTATAAATATAACATGACACAGAGGCCTTATCCACTCTTCAACATGGGAGAGACAAGAGAACACACGATTCAAGTCAGGCAGATGTGTGTTGACCTCCATAAGTCAGCCAATGGCTTGCCTACACCTGCCCATATCTACAGTCAGAGAAATCATAGAGAAGTTTAAAACCACTGGAACAGTGGCAAACAAGCCTGGACGAGGACACAAGGTTATCTTGCCACCACGCACAGTGAGGAGGACGGGAAGAGAAGTAAAAAGTTCTCCAAAGCTCACTGTTAGAGAATTGCATCAAAGAGTAGCATCTTGAGGTCACAAAGTCTCCATAACAACCATCAGGTGCTATCTAAATGCCAACAAGCTGTTTGGGAGGCATGCACAGAAAAAGGCTTTTCTCACTTACAAGCATAAACGTAAATGTCTGGAGCTCGCTAAGCAGTACTGGGACTTCAACTGGGACCGTGTGCTTTGGTCAGATGAGACCAAAATAGAGCTTTTTGACAACAAACACTAAGTGGGTCTGGTGTAACACAAAAGATGAGGAAAAGCACCTCATGCCCACTGTGAAGTATCGGTGGAGGATCGGTGATGCTGTGGGCCTGTTTCTCTTCCAAAGATCCCGGGAACCTTGTTAGGATGCATGGCATCATGAACTCTTTGAAATACCAGGACATTTTAAATCAAAATCTGGTGGCCTCTGCCCGAAAGCTGAAGATGGGTCATCACTGGGTCTTTCAGCAATATAATGACCCAAAACATGTGGCCAAATCTACAAAAAAATGGTTCACCAGACACAAAATCAAGCTCCTGCCATGGCCATCTCAGTCCCCAGACCTCAACCCAATTGAAAACCTGTGGGGTGAGCTGAAGAGAAGAGTGCATAGGTGAGGACCCGGGACTCTGGACGATTTAGAGAGATTGTGCAAAGAGGAATGGTCGAAGATCCCTCTCTCTCTGTATTCTCCCATCTTGTGAAATGTTATAGGAGAAGATTAAGTGCTGTCTTCGTGGCAAAAGGGGGTTGTACAAAGTATTAACATCAGGGGTGCCAATAATTGTGGCACAGATGATTTCATGTAAAAGAATTATTTCTTAATGTGGGATTATTTTCCCACTGAATAAATGCACTTGAATTAAAGGTTGGATTTTCCTCCTTTTTTGCATTGTTGTCCTATATTATTAAAAAATAAAATATTAGAAGCCTAAGAACACATCTTAAAGAGTGGTGTGGACAGCGCTGTATTCTGATTTGGTGTATTGGTATCATACCTTTTAAAATATTTTTTGCTTCTTTAGGTTTGCTTGCAAGCCTAATGAACTTGTTGTACAAACTATCTGACTAAATCATCACAGGCTTGCTTCAAACCAAACTGAGTTGTAAAGTAACCTCAATTAGACTTGCATGGAATTCGAGCTGGTTTATGGTGGTTCATGCTGATATGGTGCAGGTTGATGAGCAGACCAGCATCCGAAGCATAACATTTGCTGGTTTTGCTGGTGATCATCCTAATAACATCCATTGCAACAGACCAGCAAACCAGCATCCAAAACACAGCATATGCTGGTCACCGGCAGTGTTGGTCTACACTGGTTTTTCTAGCCAACATACTCACCTATAACTTGAACACACAAGGGGGCACAGAGGAGGTGTCCAAACCAGAATATACAAAAATTGAACACGAAAGTCTTAACAAAAGTTTTCTCTCTCTCTAAGAATGAGTGCTCATTTTACTATTTTTATAATATTTTGAAGATGAGTGGCACCACTTCTGCCAACACCCCCCTTAAAGGCCCGATTTGAGTTTGTGCTAATTCTAATTCTGCTTGAGTACTGATTGAGACTCATCCCACCACAAGTGCTACCATAGAAACAATTAGCGCTTGCATGACATAGTCTCACTGGGTCAAACGTGATCTTGTAACATGTATACATGTCTGTCTAATCAACAGTGTTGGGCAGAATACTTTGAAAAAGTAGTGATGGCTCAATACTAAATATACTTCCCTTTATACAGTACTGTGCAAAAGTCTTAGGCACCCAAGACACACGTTCAAAATCTATTTATTTGTGCAGTATGTGTTTATTTGCTGAGAAAAGTCTTAATATTTGAATAAACAAAATGTATAGAACATTCAGGCCCTGTACAAACAAAGCTGGAGTTTGGCTCGCATAGCCGGCAGTAAGTCAGACTCGTTCCCAGTGAGAGTTGAAAGCTGCCCTTTGTCATCGATTCTATTCATAATTTTTATGGATAGAATTTCTAGGTGCAGTCAGGGGATGGAGGGTGTCCGGTTTGGTGACCTCAGGGTCACATCGCTGCTGTTTGCAGATGATGTGGTCCTATTGGGGACATCAGGCCGTGAACTTCAGCTTTCGCTGGATCGGTTTGCAGCCGAGTGTGAAGCGGCCGGGATGAGAATCAGTACCTCCAAATCTGAGACCATGGTTAGGTTAGGGGAAAAGGGCGGAGAGCCCTCTCTGGGTCGGGGATAGGCTCTTGCCTCAAGTGGAGGAGTTCAAGTATCACAGGGTCTTGTTCACGAGTGATGGTACAAGGGAGCGGGAGATTGACAGGCGGATTGGTGCTGGGTCAGCAGTGATGCGGGCTCTTTACTGGTCTGTTGTGGTAAAGAAAGAGCTGAGCCATAAGGCAAGGCTCTCGATTTACCAGTCGTTCTACGTTCCCACCCTCACCTATGGTTATGAGCTTTGGGTAATGACCGAAAGAACGAGATCGCGAATACAAGCGGCCGAAATGAGTTTCCTCATTTCACAACCAGCTGAGGTGGTTCGGGCATCTGGTTAGGATGCCTCCTGGATGCCTCCCTCGGGAGGTGTCACAGGCAAGTCCACCTGGGAGGAGACCCCGGGGAAGACCCAGGACACGCTGACATGAGTATATTTCCCAGCTGGCCTGGAATCCCCCTTGGAGAGCTAGTGGAAGTGGCTGAGGAAAGGGAGGTCTGGGCCTCATTGCTTAGGATGCTGCCCTCGCGACCCGAACCCGGAGAAGCGGAAGATAATGGATGGATGGATGGATGGATGGATGGGTATAGAATATTAATGAATGATGATTATATATATATATATATATATATATATATATATATATGGGTGTGTGTGTAGTGATTTTATGGATGTTAGTGTGTTTTTTTAATTATTTTCAAACCTCTCCTCGAGGAAGCCCAGTATTATATGTAGCTAAAAAGCAACTCCTGGTTTGACCAATCAGTGCTTCATTAAATAGTGCGCTCATGATGTAATTGATAATATTAACAAGTCTCTGTGGTGGCTGTGAAGGTGTCAAGGAAAAATATGGACCCAAGAAATTCTTAATACTTTTTATTTTTATGTTTATTTGAATTATGAATATGACTGTATTCTAATTTATATTGTGATAAACTCTGCTGAGGTAAATTGTTAAAAAAATTGTTTAGGTGCCTAAAACTTTCACACAGTACTATATATTCAGTAGGTCTAAAAAAGTAACATATTCAAAATACATTTAGAATACATTTAAAACATTTATAATACATCTCAAAAATTCTGCTGTCGTAATTTTTATTTCACTCTCACTGTTTCTCGCTGTGACTGCTTGGCAGTTTTCTTCATGCTATTCTTCTGTTAATATAGTTCATTAAACATTCACTCATTTAAATGAAGTTGCAAAATTCTCAACATTTGACTCTGTTAAGCAAGCAATTTGACAATATCAAAGTCTTGAAAATTTGATTTAAAGTGAGTAGCTGTGATTTTCAGTTAACGCAACACACAACATCGATGCTATGCTTATCTCTGGTGAACATGTCCCTACTGAGGTCACTGTTCAGTTCTATCATCTCTCAAAAGAGTTTAGTAAAGCTGAGATTATTAACTGGATCTGTCACTTTGATTTATCAGTCTACTCAGGCATGAATCTCAGTGTTTTTTAAAAAGGCGGTTTTGAGTCTTTCTTTGGAGTTTGTCTTTCCATGTCATTTGCCATTTTTAAAATAGTCAGTAAACAATTATACGTGGTATTTTTTAAGATGGCAGATCGTTTTTAAATTTAGTAGGTACATTCTAAAAGTATTCTTGTAAAAATGTAAAAGTAAGTTTTGTACCGCCTTTACAAAATGTAACTAAATACAAGAACTTAATTTCTGTATTTTGAATATGTTTTTTGAATACTTGTTTTCCTTACATGCCAATCCTGCTGATCAGTAGGTTGTTAGAAAACAGTGGCGGAAGCTCTATACCTGTCCTCTTTACTGAGCCACTGTGAAACTGCTACAAAGTAAAATATATGCTAGTGTTTATATCACAAGCTTATAGATGAACAGTCTATTAGAAGCTTCAAACACATGTGCTTAATCTAGAACGACCAAAAATGTTAATGCTAATTGCCATTAGCTAAGCAGTAACAAACTACTAGAATCTTATACAGATGCTAAGAGAAGTATTAGTGTTATTGTAGAGGAGGATTTTTATGGTTCAAATTGAAGGCCTAGTTCTAATATTTGTGGTTAGCCACTGTTACGTTTCCACCAACATTTAGCCCAAAAGTTCTCGTGGTTGTCTCCAGATGCTCTCATTACAAGATAACATCTGGACCCACAAGACTACTTGGTGTAAAGTTCTGTGGATTCACACAATGCATACTTGAGATTTTGGAGGAGTGCATGTTGCAGCCACTGCAAGCAGTAACCCCCTTACCCATTACTCTCCTCTTTGCATCTCAGTGCAACATGTTCACATGCACCTTTACAGAATAAATATAAATTAATATAAATATAAATAGTATAAATGAGCCCAAAGCAAAAAAACTGTAAATTTGATTTTTTTTAAGAAAACTATTCCTGTCATAAAACTACAGCTGACTATTTCCAATATTTCATAATACATTTAAGCTGAAAAAGAGGGTGTGTTTGGAGAAACAAACATGAATAAATAACAACGGGAAAATAAATTAGCCTCTTAGCCATTTAGTCATGTTTTTTTAACTGATTATTTGTACATTCTGGGATAAAAAAGGCATTGAAAACACTGGATTACAGTTTGGCACAGCAGCTTGAAACGTCATCTAAATGTATTAACCAGTCCCTGAAAACTGTATGCCAAAACATAAAAGTGATATCAAAAACAGTATGTTTGGGGTAATGGCAACAAAGTTGATGCTCCTTTTTTCTTAGTCCAGGCCACCGTTTAAAATACTGATCAGACCATTTGTTGAAAAAGACAGATGGAAAAAAAGTTTTCCCATTCTGTTATTCAAATTTTTTTGGCCTTGTTTTCAGTTGGCTGCCAACACCTGGTTATTTGTTTTTGTGTATTGTTGTCGTGCACACTAATATTTAACCTCTAAACATAGTTCACACCCTCTGAGTGCTGGGCTGTGAGAATGCATTTTCATAAGCATTACTTCAACTAGAAAAAAACTCTGGAGATGTGTATCAGCACTCTAATCCATCACAATTTTATTGACCCATGTATAATAAACAAATACATGGACAACATCTAGCTGTGTTTGGATCAGCTGATTGGCTGATGTGGCAGTTTGCTGAACAGGACAGCATCAAAAGTAGTGTATTACAGAGCATTGTTAAGGAAAAAACAATTACAGAGGATGAGGAAGAATAACTGCACTGCAAAAAATGATAATTTAGGCGCATGAGATCATCTTAAATCTCACAAATTTCGAATGGAATATTTCCCATTTGGAGATTTGTAAGGATGTTGTAAGACTGAGGATTTTTATTTATTTATTGAAATAAGCAAAATTATCTGCCAACAGAATAAGACAATTAATCAATAAATAAATAAATAAAGTATATTCTACTACATTATATTATATTCCTAACCATTAACTATTAATAATTAATTTAAATAAAATAATTTTGTTATGATAATCTCATAGTGGGAAAAATTATTATACTTGCCCAAATATTTTTGGCAGTATATATTGCTAAACCGATATACAGAAGTAGTCTGGGAATTATTATTATTATTATTATTATTATTATTTTACTTTTTGCCATCTCTGCAATTTTGTTTATGGTACATGTACATATAGAATATGTAGTATATGTAGAATTCTGCTTTGCAGAAGAACAATGTATACATTATCGCAAATATACACAGATATACTCATCCACTGTGTACAATATACTAGAATGACTAAATATTTCATGGAAAAAAATAACGCTTTCATAAAACAACATGTTGTTATGCAAAAACACAGTGAGAAAGTGCTTGGCTAATTTGGCATAGGTAGTTTGAAGTCAAAACAAAGCTAACGCTTTCCACTGCAAAAGGCCAATCCTGTGCACTGGCGGGCAATGGAAAATAGGTTAATTCGTGGAAGAGTGGTCAATTCACAGAACACTCATATCGACACTTAAACACTCCCTGTTGTCTACAAACAAGGCTGTTATTCCCTAAAACAAATTTGCACCCTCAGTCCTTTCTGAACTTTGAACTTAAGCCAATTTGAAGGATTAGGTCATAGCAGCAATCTCTCCAGGGTGGACTGACCAATCAGAAGATGAGACAACTGCTTTTGAGCTTCCACTCAGCCGAACGACGAGTTGGAACTAGGACAAGGGGGTTCTCAAGAGGGTTCAATATCTGAGAGCTGTTCTTTTCCACTTTATGGCATCCTGTAATACAAAACGGTGGGAGACCGTAAAACTATTTGCATGTGAAACGATAAAATTAATTCCCTCTTTCCTGGTCATATTAACACACCATATCTGGCTGCTTGTCTTTGGTTTTGGCTTTGCTAGGTTATAAAGCTCAGCTTCTCCTCTGTCAGTTTGAAGCACAGTGAGTGGACACGTCTTGCCTCCAATGAGCTGCGTGTGCTGTAACCCAAAGCCGGAATAAGCACCCAGGCGCATACAGAGAACAAGATTTTTTTTCTCTGTTCTAGAAGATGTTGAAGGCTAGGCTCCCTTTTCCACATTTGGTCCTCAAATTGGAAATTACATGCTTTTGTCAGTTAACAGCATCTGCTAGTATCCTGAATATATCTAAATGATATCTCTTGAGGCCTTAAACTGCCTACATACAAAAGGGCCTGAAGCCTCCAGGATATGTGCTAGCAGTTTAATGTCCAGTACTGGTGAAGAATCAGTATGGTCTTAATATTTTATAAAATATCGTGAACATGTGACAGCGTTAAAAGAGCGGTTCATCAGAAAATCAATTTTACAAAATCCTTCACTTTCCCCAGATGTAGCTGATCAGCCAAGAAATTTTGCTTCTTTAGTTTATAACTGAAGCTACAAGGCTAACATTGCTAAAAAACACAAAGTAAACAGGCACCCAAATCTTATATCTTATAATATATATATATATATATATATATATATATATATATATATATATATATATATCCACAAAACATCTATATGGAGAAGTTTTGTTCTTTTCTATGTTTAATAGAAAGTCATACTGAGTTCTAAGCCACATAAGCAAGTCTATATGACCTTAATGAAGACCTGTATGCTGCTTGAACGAGTTTGAGAGGAGTTCTGGGGATTTATTTATAGAAAAGATTTGGGTGACTATTGACTGCAATTGTTTGTTAGCAGTGTTAGCCTCTTAGGTAACATTAGTATTGGCTGATCGATTACATCTGTGTACATCTGATTCCTTTAATGATGCTGGATGATGAACCTGTGAAACCTATGAAACCTATGAACCTATGAAACTGTGCCCTACGTGGACACCCTTTGCTTTTCTTAGGGCACCAAACAATTAAGATACCCATTTTGAGATAATGCTTAGGAATATGGATAATCTAGGGACGCTTTTCTTGTAAAAGTACAGCCCGGGCTGCTACTACTGCTTTTTACTATGTGACCTACTTTTGTCTGTGTTTTATTAGGTACTACTGTCATACAGTGTCAGAAACCCCATAAACAAGTCTATTAGAGATTACTTAACAACTCAAAATGGTTTGAAACAAGTATTAGGCAACCAAGTTTCTATAAGCTCCAATTATTTGTTGGTTTGCAACACTAAAACAGCAACGTTCAGACCATAACACGCCTTTGCTAATTGACCACATTTGAGGTAAGGAGAAAAATTGTGGACACTTTGAGTTAAACCATTGCTTTGAGTGAAAAGTAGACAAAACGCACATCAGTCAGAGCTAACAATGACTTCATGAGTCCAGGAGAGTCTCCTGGGTGCCTGAGGCTCACGCTCCATCTTTCAAAACTCATCTGAAGCTCAGCCAGCTGCGTGCAGCCCGCCAGCTCCAGACCCTGTCTAAGAGCATTAATTGGCTAAAGTCGGTGATGGACCATCCCTCCCTCCAACTCCACGTCCATTTCTCTGGCTGAAAAGCTGGAAGCACATTTGTCTTGAGTGTCTGCGCCGCTCTTTTCTCTTTCCCTCCATTTTTTTGGCACCACTTGTGTGCACAGTGCCAGCGAGTCACTGGAAGTCTTCATTCATTCAAATGTCAAAGGGATGTTATTTCAGCAAAAGGCCGTGGTCTGGAACCATTTCCTTAAATTATTACAATACTATAAAATAAGAGGCTGAAAGTAAATTAAACTCTCTTGTCAGGGGTCTATGTGTGCACTGTATGGTAAATATATAGTCGAGTGTAAATTTTTGGACACAGTTTGGCCAAATAGCATGTTTTGTTGATTATCTGGACATTTTAGGGCACAAGTTCTATTTATTTGCTGAGTTTAACATATTGGCAAATAAAGTATGACAAATGATATGTGCCATAAACCTTGTACATGCCACTTTTTATGTTTTATTTTTTCCCTAACGCATTAAATTCAGCAAAGAAACAGCACTTGTGCATTAAAGTGTCTTCTGTAGAGAATGTGTCAACTCTTTTTCTCTTTCAAAATGAGCAAAATCATGTAGTTTGGCCAGACCTTTGCATTTTACTGTATAGTCATTGTGATATCACTATTGTACAATAAGTTCATTATTCTGTATACATTTTCACCTAATGTACAGTGTGTCCACTGAGGTGCTTGTGAGTTATGATGAAAACCGCTTGAAGATCTGGAGTGAATCTTCCAAGTCCATGCTTCAATTGACACATGGCAATAAGATGTTAGTTTGTTTGAAGTTTTTTTTTTTCCTTTGGTCCAAATCTTACATTACCACTCTTGAATGGGGCCTGTCTTTGACACATCTGTCGGCCAGCGGAAATACCGAAATCTTGCATGCCCTTTTGATTGTTACATTTAAGATATCGTGTGCGCTACCAGCTCGGCTGCTGCAAAGCATTAGGCTCAGTACCGGCCGCTTGTAAAATACTTTTGGAAATGCTATAGACAAGGAAAGGGGAGAAGATGAGGATTCCACATGGTTATCCTAGGAGATGATAAACAAAGGGATAAGGTGATACACTTTAAGTGATATATTGAGCACATGTGGGATTGCACAAAAGAGAGAGAGAAAGAGAAGGGGAAGAAAAAGAGAAGAAGAAAAGGCTAGCATCGTGCTGCTGATTTATTCTATGCCTTAAAGGCTAGTGTATCCAAGAACAAGATTAGTTCAGTAGATCACATCACCCTACATCGTTTACAGATTCGCTCTCCTCCCTAATGTTATCGCAAAAAGGCTGAACGAAGGGGAAAAAGAGTTCTTGTTAAACGTGGTGGTGGACAGACAAGGGGTCATAACTGCTTGTGCTCAGAAAAGAGTCTTCCAGAAACAAAAGGGAACCTCCAGCAGAGATTAATGTCCTCCTTTATATATTCCAATCTAGATTCCAGATTGCTTTTATGGCTTTCCGAGCATTCCTTTGGTATTGTAGGCTCATGGAAATGGCTGCCTCATCCCTTTGAGCAGGTCACTCTGAAGTAACCACGCCTAGTCTGCTCGAAGCAGACCTCTTTAGCGGGCGAGCTGATCTGGAGAGTCCATCTTCACACTCTTGCGAAGAGTGCAGAGGCTCTTCAAATCCTCTATGTTAAATTTTATAGAAAGTGTTTATGTAAGGTCAGGGACATCGGCTTACACTTCTGGCCTGAGGTTTTTACAGGGAGGCTGGGTGCTCTGTGTTCGCAGGACATAACAAGTTATGAGAGCATGTGCCCCCTTTAACCTCCAGCTTTAAAGATAAAAACCCTTGGCACAGAGCAACTGGCCCGGATTTTGCGGTCTTACCCTTCATGTCCTCTCCCGTGGCCAGTCCTGTGGCTTTGGCAAAGCCCAGCAGGCTCCTTGCATATGCAGTAGCTTGCGGACACAGATTGATTATTCATTGCAAAAGCCTTGTCCGGCGAGGTCAGACTCATTTTGCAGGCTCGGCCTTGGAGCTGCAATGTATCACATCTCCAGGAAGGCCACTGACTGAGCTGAGGAGGGCATCTGCTTTCTCCAGCAGAGGCCTCTGCAGTTTAACAACCCACCACCCACTGTGGGAGAACACACCAAAAGGGCAAACAAACCCAGCAGAAACATCACAAGAGTGGGCTTGGTGGCTTAAGGAAAGTCCTAGACTAGAATCAATCACCCTGTAAGAGGTAAATGAAGCAAGCAGACAAACATGGAAAGTCTGGAAGTTCAAATGTAGGCTAAACATCTTCATTTCCATTGCAAAGTTAAAGGGGTTGGGGGGGTTTGGTTGGAGTTTGAGGGGAGCAAGGTATGATCCAGTGTTGATAGGCCGTAATCCACTTCCCCTTTTCCCAAGCACTCCGCTTTGTGTACTTGACTGATCCAGCTGTCTGTGGTAATCAGCAAGACTAGGTAACTGATCCTGTGATGGATTGGTGTTGTTTGAGCTTCCACTTTCAAGCTCCCTTCTCAAGAAGCCCGAACGACAACATGGAAAAGCGGGAGATCATATTTATGGGCTTTTGTTGAGGAAGTAACTTGAAAAACGGCTCTACATATCAGAGAACATGTTCCAACTTTCCCTTGCATTCCTTTTGGGAAGCATCTCAGTCATCATAGAATGCACGCAATCATCTTAACCTGTTAGATAAATGTCATGTTAGTATTGTTTAAGAATGTACAGGGTGCTAGGACAAAAATGTCATGATTTTTGTAAAGTAAACCACTGAAAATGCTCTTTCATTCCATAGCAAAGACTATGCACAATATCTTTCTTCATCTCTCTAAACAAACAAGCCAAAGGTACACAACACCAAAGCAGCATTCCTCACTGCAAGCAGACCTCAAGCCTATTCCAATCCTTACCTGGAACTTGAGCTCCCAGTGATAGCACAAAGCATCTTCTAAAAAGAAGTGCTGTTATCTGGGGTTTTGGTGTTGTAGCATGGCACATGTTCGCTCAGACATGAGGGCAGGAGATCTTAACCAAAGGAAAAATCTTATTGTACTTAAATAGCTTGGCAGAAAATCAAATGTACACAATTTTCCACTTACCCCAGGTATAGTTGATCAGCCAAGACATGTTGTCCAAATTTCCTTCTTTAGTTTATTGCTGGAGCTACAAGGCTAATGTAGCTAATCAACACTTGTCAATAGTCACCTAAATCTTTTTGTAGAGGCATCTCCAAAACTTTTCCCAACCTGCTCAAATTTGATCCAGGTTTTCATTAAGGTTGCATAGACTTGTTTATTTAGTTTAGGACATAGTATGATTTACTGTGAACAATAAAAATGAACGAAAGTTCACTGTAGCTAAACATAGCAGGGAGCTATTTTAGACAACAAGTGTTGCACTGAATTCTAATTCCCCAGCAGAATCAGACTTGTTTTTACATTCACATGTGTCACATGGACATACAGACTCTAGTTTAGTTTGTGATTTTAGTTATCTCCAAAATGATATATAAATTGTGATAAAAGCAAAGGGAAGCCCGAATTTGGCACAACACCTGTTGTTCATCTGTTCAGCTACATAGTGACGTTTAGTTCATTTTTATGGTTCACAATTCATACTGTGTCCAAAGCCATATTAACAAGACTGCATGACCTTAATGAAGAGGTGGAAATGATTTGACTGGGATGAGAGAAGTTTTGGGGATGTATTTACAAACAAATGTAGGTGTCTAGTGACTTTCTAGTGTTTGCTAGCAGCATAAGTCTTGTAGCTCCAGTGCTAAACTAAGGAAGCAAAATTTGAACATCAAACATATCTTACCTATCGACTACATCTAGCAATCCACAATTTAAAGTTGTTTGAATTCGATTTTTTGTCAGACCATTCTTTAATAATGAATAAAAGCTAGTGGAGATCAGCTAGTATTACGCTAGTCACTCTCTGCAAGCTTTTGTTTTTACTTTGGTCACATTAATATTACTGAGCGAAGATCAACAGTCATAAGCAACACTGGAGCTATATGGAAGATCTGAGCTTGTGGAAGCTTGCAGGACCACTGAGCTTTTAGAAGAAGATCTCCATCTTCCAGAACCTTGCTCATCAGTCTCCTGTGGATTACTTCACCAGGCTTAACATGCTTAAGAAATGGTAAAACTAGACGACAAAGTATTTGGACGGTTTTAAGACTGGAAGCTTTGAGAAGACTAAGGTCTCAAGTGATATCGCGCAAGATCAATCCAGTCCCCATGGACAATCATGGATTAGTTGTCACAGCTGACTCTCAAGAACCACATTATTCAGGGTTGTTTATTTATGTCACTAAATTTGAAAATTGATATACAATCTTAAAAATAAAGATATACATGCTAGTTTCTAGGAAAAACCTTTAAAAGTGTAGAACCTATACATTTTGTATTGGTTTTTGAAAGTCTCAAAAGTTTCCTCACACTCACTGAGATCATTTACAAAAATAGTTCCTTACAAAAACATAAACTGAAAGGTTCTTTAGAGGTTCTTCTATGACATTGCTTCAAAGAACCATTTTGAAACATTTTTGAAGAGTGTACTCCTAAAATATTATTTAAAACAAGGTTTTTTTCAGTTATTTCTATTTTGATTTTTCAGCTTGTGCTTTTTTTTTTTTGACTTCATATAGGACCATGTTTGATAAAGACTTTTGTGAATGTGATGAACGTTATTAACGATCAAAAGGTTTTTTACCAGTTTAAGAGTTCTTCCTAGAACCTTTACATTTTAAACTTTAAAAGGTTCATCTCATTTACAAAAACAGTTTTGCCAACAGTCACACTTTGAAAGGTTCTTTAGGAAAGCAAACCTGGCTGTTCTATGGCGTTATGACACAAAGAACCCTTTTTGTTTTAAGAGTGTAAGGAAACAGTTGCTACTCCATATGGAAAAGAAATACATGAGCACATGTAAGATACACATCAAAAACATGGTTTAATCCCTAAATGTGTTCCATACACTTAAGTACATTAAGCTAAAAACATTTTTTGACTGTTTTCAGATGTTTTATTCTAAAAATCCACTTTTATCACTACACAGTACCATACAGAAGTCAGAGACCACCCTTTGTTTAATTCACTTCCAGGCATCTTAATAAAGGACCATCAACTACAAGTATTTTTATTTTTCAGTGTCCAAAAAACAAAAACATATTTAACAGTAAATTACACAGAAGCCTCAACAACTAATATGCTTTCAGTATTTAGAGCATAAATGTCAAGCTCCACTCCCTGTGGACCAAAATAATGGCACCTTCAGCACTTTACCTCATTAAACACACCCACTTCAACTCAAGTGCTAATTAGCAAAGCCTTCATGAACTGAATTCAAAGCCTTACATAGAGTAAAGGCTAATATCCATGGCACTTTGGCCTGGAAGGTCCCCAGTTTGACATTCCTTATTTAGTGTTTCCACCCTTTACCTTTATCAAATCCTCCATTCTTTTGAGGAAACTTGCTTTCAGTTTCTCAAAGAAATCTGCAGGGATATTTTTCCACACCTCCAAAATTTACAATCCAAGTAATCCCAAACACATTCAGTGATTTTTGTGGCCTGGACTCTAAGTTGGTCAGTCAGATATTCTTTTTTTCTTCTGGACAGCTACTCATCCTTTCAGACTCATAGTGTTAGGTTGTTGTCTCACGGTGGAAAGATGGATAGAAATACCTGTGGATTGCTTCAGAGTGGAGCTTGATTTTGTACTTATTTCCACTTAAAATATCACAAAAGCAAATGTATGAACGTTGTGATGGAACTGATGAAATGATGAATGGTGCCTATGCCTGCTCAAATGTTCCTTTCTCCAAAATTGAACTTGTGTTACAGACAAAAATGTCAGCCGCTGGAACGAAAGCACCTTCACTTGTTTAATCTGACATGCAGAACCTTCAACTTGATCTGGCCAAATCTTTCCGCCGCGCTACTCTGAAACCATGAGGGATGCATCCAAGCAAGATGCGTTCTGCCAATAGCCCATCATTCAGGGCCTGGAAAAGAAAAGAACAAACAAGAGAGAAAGGGATGAGGAGAGAGAGAAAGCAAAGGTCTGGATGCAATTAGCCCCTCCCCAGGTCAACACTAGCCGCATCTAGCGATGGCTTTAGCGGACCACTCTGCCTGTCAGGACCCCTGCTGGGCTCATCGGGGTGTCCCTGGAAAATATGTGTGCCAGAACACAGAGAGGAGGCCTAGAGACGAGGCCTGAGGGCCGGCCCTCCTCATCCTTCGCCCGCCTCCCTCCAGCCCCTCAGCTCCAGAGCCCACAGCTGCTCGTGTTAAAGTTCGCGCGAAAGAATGAGAAGCCCGCACCGGGGCCACTCATAAATAACCCCCATCTCCTCCTTGGGGGGGGTGGTTGTGCAGAAGAGGGAGGAAGAGTGGCTGGGTCCTTTTTGATACTTATTACAGATGCAGAATATTTCATTTTGATAAGGCAGAACTGAGTTTATAGGCTTTTGGATCATGCCAAAGGAAAAGATGTTCATGGTGTGTAACCTTTGATTTGATGTGTTTATTTTCCATGTTGGGTGCATCCACAGCAGTGAACCTAGGTGTATGACAGAACCATCTGAGGAATGCTATCACTGTCCTCTAGACAAACTCTAATGGGTGTGTTACAAGAGGGTTTCTGGATGGCATTTGTAATGGTTGGGTAGTTAAAGCCAGGGTGAGCCGGGCAGCAGGTTGTTGTTGCCTTTAGGCAACAGATGTGAGATCCACTATATGTCAACTGAACTCAAGAGGGACGCTAACATAGCAGTACCACTATGCAAAGTTGTTGGAATCTAATTATGTTGTGATTAGCCTTCCTCTCAGCAAATCGTCTCCATCAAGTGGAGAAAGAACTGTCCATTACGCGGAGTCATAAGTATTAGGAATTCCTATAAACATTTTTCCAGTTAATTAGAAACATGCACAGTAATATATTCATAGTCTTGTCTCACATATCCAAATACATTATTTACATTGTACATTATCAAATTTTGGTTTTCTAAACCAAAAAAATAATGCATTTTTACATGTATTAAAGAGTCCAACTTATATTATTATATATTTCTGTTTATATATTCAACAGAGTAGGAGACATAATGTCCTTTTGAACTTTTTTGCAACAAATATAAGCAACAAATCTGTTCATTCATTACCTTAAAAATATAAAAATATATTTTATAATATATATATATATATATATATATTTGTGTATTTGTTATATATATATATATATATATATATATATATATATATATATATATATGTATATAACATATATATATGTTGTATTATGAATACTTTTGCAAATATCTGTTTAACATATATATAGCATAGCTCCAGTACCCCCATGACCCGGGTAAGTGGCTTAGAAACTCTGTGTGTGTGTGTTTTCCAAATGGGTTAGTTAAAAGGTGTTACTGAGGAGCATTTAATTTAGAAAAAGTTTCCAGAAGGTGATGTGCTTTCCAGTTAATTCCTAACAAAGCTAGATTGGATTAATTGGATGTAGAAAACCAGACTCACAGCTCAGTGTCAAAATTATTAACAGACCTACTTAATGGCTCTGACGTAAACAAAACCTTATTTAGGTAGCAATACTTGCTGATCCAAATTTTAAAACCCATACAGAATATGATATATGGCAATATATGGATTTCAAACATATGACATTTAGTAGCATATATGGATTTCTCTTATGTCCAACTTATATTAGTCACATCTGGACCTAAATGAAATATGTGCTAACTTATTTAAAATTGGCCATTTTCTAATATGGAACATATATTTCAGTCAGTCCTGTGATGGACTGGCGACCTGTCCAGGGTGTATCCTGCCTTCCAACCAATGACTGCTGGGATAGGCTCCAGTACCCCCCGCAACCCAGAAGGCTTATAAAATGTGTGTGTGTGTGTGTGTGTGTATTTCAGTCATATATTACTGTATATACACATGTGTTTAGAATATTTAACAATATATGAAGCATACATCATATTTATATATGGCATATATTACTCAAATAAACTAGCTTTGTGTTATCATGTTATATAAGTTTTTTTATTGCATGTATGTTGCTGATATATTTCATTTTGATGCTTTGTTAAAAAAAGTCTTTCCATGTTTGTAAAAGGTATATGGTATGTATGTGTAACCCTAACCCTATACAGCCAAGTTGAGCCTTATAGGCAGCAACTGAACCAAGTGAACTCAAGAGGCACGCCAAGGTAGCAGTACCACTGTTATATTATTTATATATATATATATATATATATTGGTGTGCCTCTTGAGTTCAGTTGGTTCAGTTGCTGCCTATAAGGCTCAACTTGGGCTTAACTTAATTAAACTTGATTAAACAGGACTGTACTATAGCACTAATGTTTCCAATTAAAAACATTAGGACAAATACTAATGTATTTATTGTAAATACTACTGTATACGCATGATACTTCTATTGTTTCATTAAACTTTGCTAAAACATCTCATGTGCAAGATGACATTCTCCTCAACATCTCCTCAGTTGCATGAACCAGCGCTAGTGTTAGCTTTCATGTTAGCTTTAGCATTATCTCATCTCATGGGGCAGCTTTCTTAGCTCCAACCTCCTCCTTAGTACCAATATTCATATTTTATTGGTTTGCAAACAGGCATGTCTGCAAAGATAAAAAGTTTGTTTTTTTCTGAATAATAAAAGAGGATCTATTTTAATATGTTAGCACAAGTGCCAAGGATGCTACAACGTTTGTAAGACGTAGCAGCTGGTCTTGTCAGAATTTTGCAGTCGATTGTACGCTAATTCAAAAGCTCATCTATAGTGTTCATCTGTAGCATTCATACTGCAGTACTGCTCCTTGCTTTTATCATATAATGTTAATAATGTCGCTGAGTCATTCAGAGGAGTTACCACAAGAACTATGTCTTTTAATCTCAGGCACGCATGTAATCTAGGAGAATTGGCTTCAGAGAGAAGCTCTGGATCGATCTCAAACATATGGCCCTTCGAGAGCATTACGTCTTCAGCGGATGGAGGTGCAAACGGACGATCGTGTAAAATATGACTGCAACATACATTAACAGTCAAGAAATGAAGACAAGCCAAATTCAGTTTCACAAAGGAAATCGCTAATAAAAGGGCTAGTCGCTGATATCTTGTTAAAGGAGTGTCGCCCTATATATTTTATATGTGCTGATTTCAAATGCTAGTTACACAAGAACATCTATCACGAGGGGTTTGCTCATGTAAAAGCTTGCCAGAGAATCTAGGACATTCATATTGAGCAATACTATTAACTGAAGTCATTACTGAAGTAGAATAGCGCAGGCATCATTACTTGAAAGTGATAAAAATCTATGGGATGTGGAGAAGTTTGCTGAATCCCAATGAAATCAGGGAAGCTTTCAGACAAGGCTTTGTGAGAACAAGTCACTGATCACCATAACTTGCGTCACCAACAACTCAGCAGGGTCAAGTTTGCTACAAGCCAACACACTCAAGCATGACTAGACCAGAGCAGTCCTTGCCATTTCCTTTAACATGTGGTGCCTTTTTTGAAGTATTATAGATCATTATATTCACTTTGCTTTTACCATCAGTTAGTCAATTTAAACCGATTCGATTGCTTTGTCATCCTCCGTGGTCCTATATTGTTCTGAGCTTCCTCAAAAACAAAAGTCTATATATTCTAATGTGATATAAAAGAAGTTAAATTGGACCATTAAAACTCAAAGAAGTGGTCAGCAAAGATACAAGCTTGGAAGCGGATACTATAATCGTAAAAGAATGTCAATAGCCAGCTTTGGAAAAGGCCCATCAGCATGGCACCGTAAGAGAAGGAAAGGCTTTTTTTATGACTTCCTTTGAAAAAATTGATTCCAATTCATAAGAATGAGTTCCTGCAGGGTGTCATATACAATTCCCTGTGTGCTCCTCCTACTAAATCTTTCAGGCAGAAGCTTTTAAAACTTCAAATGCACTGATATCTCCTTACACATGTCACAGTATACCCCTATATAGGCCTTCCCTGGTCATTCAGTGCCTGATATACCAATGCGTGTGCTGAGAATGACGATTTTCCACCAGGGGAAGAAAGACAGTCCTGCACACTGTAAAAGACATGCACATGGTGTCTGGCTTTTCCATCACCTCGGCAGACAGGACCAGCTTGTCACAGGTGGCTGTCAGGGTGTCCGCCGCGTGGAGCCCGTCTCTTAAGCACAAACAGGCTTCTCATCATCCATTATTTGGCCCCCATCATTCTTCAGACGGGCCGGGCTGTCGCCAAGGCTAATGGCTTTGGTATTACCTCAGGACAGTGCTTAAGAAAGCATAATGAGTTAGCATAAAATGCTAAAGTAGCTAGAGATTTGTGAGAGCTAGCATCTATAGAATAAAAGAAAACAAGTAAAAGAAGAAAAATGCATTTTTTTTGCATGAGATCACTAAGTTTTTCCCTGAAAGCTTCACAGAGCGTTTCCAACAGCGCAACGATGTTAATAACTCCGTCAATGTCACTAGCAAATGCCAACTGAAATAGCCTCAACACTCAAATCTTAGTATCATCCCAAGCTGAGGTTGGTGGAAAAAGCTTAGCCTACATTTATGGCAAGGAACATGAGTATCGTACTGCGTCGTCCAGAGACAGCTGGAAACACGCACGCCATGACGTTTCTTTTTCCGAATGATGTCCGAGTGAGAAACAGAATCCTCCGTCTTAGGAAGAGAGCTAACCTGGCATTGTGCCACTCTTGTCTCACTCGTACATTCCCCAATCACGAGGAGCACACTCTTCCTCCAACATTCAGAATCAGTCACCTCTGTGCATGTGGGGCCAAATAAGTGCTTTCAAAATGATCATTTTAGAAATTGTAGTTTAACTGTATATTTTTTAAAATTAAAAAGTATATGATGTGCATGTTTATATCTACAAGATTCAATGTGTTGACATTTGTTTCCTAGATTTCGTAATGATAAAACATTGTGTTTAAACAGGATGATCAATTTTGTCAAGTGGCGCAACCACACATTAATCAGAAATATTATATTTTATTTATGATGGCTGAAACTGTCTATAAACTAATCCATGTGCTTGTATACCCATATAAACCTTTGTCCTTAAACCCGAGGTTATCCTTTTTTTCCTATTAAATATACATTGTCATAATGATAACACATTTTCATGCTTTTCCTGGGGTCACACCACCTGACTTAGTAAATGGACCCAGCCTAAACATTACTCAATAATTAGCATTTTTCAAGGGCTACTGACCTTGGCATTGTACCAAGAATGTCAATTGGGTTTATCTTTATGATACGATACCTGCCAACTCTTTCTTAAAAGCATGTTAAGACAGAAGTCCTTTGGTGCTGCATGACATTTGATGAAATCAGAATTTACAGTTACAAACAGAGCTGAATACTTTAAAATCTGTTTTGCAATGTCTGACATGTAAAGCTTATAAACCTAAAATCATGCACCATCTGGCATTTTTAGCTTTGTGGCACAAATGTTTAAAATGAATTTTATTTTGATGCACTGAAATTCTATCCACATAAAGACGGTGTTGTAGAATAACACAATTTAATAATGCCTTTGGACAAAAAAATGTACATCATGTTACTGACCCATATGTTTTGGCAATACTAGATATGATAAGTACTGTATTATATCATCACTAATGATTATAGACTGGATGACTTTAGTTAGTTAACATGCACCCAGTGCAAGATTTTCCTGTGATTTGTGTGACACGATATTTACTATTTAAATCACAGCACCTTGCATTAATGTTATGTACTCCTGAAGTTAACACCACTGGTTCACATTAATTATTTGTCCTATATTTTATGTCCTGTTTACATTGTTTAATGTACCAAAAGCAGTCAGAATTCTGTCCTTTTTTCAAAATCCCTTTACCCCTTAGAACTTAACTAGCTGTTTTTGTTACTGTGCCTGTATGTCAGTGAATGAGTTTTGTTTTCATTGGCTGCACTTCATTGTTCCTGGTTTAAGAAGCAGTCTGGCCTGTGATGCTAATCATAAGTTCTGTGTGAATGGGCAGGGCAAAACTGCTGTACACTGAGGATGCTGTAGGAGGATATATGTAATGCATTGAGTTTTCTTTACATCACAAAAACAGGGAATTTAAAACAGTTTTTGCAGCGTAGTTTCAATATATTGACTTTTTTAACTGGAACGTGAGCACTATGTGTTAAAATTTTAAGTTTTTACATACCACATTAAACTCACGCTTGCATTCTATACTATACAACTTATGTAAACAACTTATGTAAAACTGAGAAAAATTCTGTTTTCCATTAAATGGATTAAGTGCTTCTACACCAAGCACAACATGGTGATGATTACCTACAAAATAAAACTTTTAAAGTGTTTAACACAAACCGTTTCCTAACGTGGGACTAATAATCGCCATTTGGGCAAGGTGGCTCGTGGGGTCAGATGTGGTACAGCCAGCATAAATCTTTCATCCTGTTACTGTAACTTGCAACTTGGCCTCAAAAAGCAGCAGCTGAGCGGCACATGGCGGATCCCCTGCTGCCTAGACGAGCATCTTATGATCAATTTCAACACTTCACACTACACATCAATGCAAATATAGGGGCTGTTTTTGGAGCTTTTCTTGCTGCCTAAACATGCCCTGTCCACTTCAAATACTTCATGTTCAGGCCAATAATGTGCAAGTACTGGAATATTTGTACTATTTTTGATTTTAATGTGATTTTTATATGGGACTTGGTCTGGGCCGGATCTTTCATCTCGGGGCACTGTACATCCGCACTTCGTTTTCACAGAGGCGATATAATTTTTCTCTCCAAAAGCCTGCAAGAGGTTTTTTTCCGTCATAATTCTCCAACAAAATTCCTTTGATGAAAATGGTAGCCAGACTCCCAGAGCTGTTTTGCAGGTGAGAATATTTTTAAGCCTCGCTGATTTTCTATAATGAGCAGTGCACCGTAAATCATTTGCTGCCACACGTCCTAAAGGGTCCTTAAGGAAACACAAAGCAGGGTAAGAAAAAGAGAAGTCAATCATATTATATATCATATTTTAAGTCAGGCCTTACATCAATTGTAATTTTTTTCAGATGATTCATCTCCCACAGACTTGGTTTTATTATTTATTGTTTAATGTACCTGTTACTGTTTAACATATTACACTATATAGAATAATAAAACTTCTGTGTTGACCTAGATATATGACACTTCAAGTGTTTCAAATAGTGAATAGTAAGCAGGTTTAAATTCAGTCAAATCTAGCTTAATCATTATAATTAAATCTGCATGGTGTGTGATTGTTTTGTTACAATTGAAAGAAGTACCATTATTGAATCAGGAGGAAAAACATGCAGTAATATGGCAAATAATAATGTAAAAGTCAGAGGAGTTTTTCAAACCACATCATACATCTTTACATACTAATGTCACACACACAGGCACATAAGAAGCTCCAGCTTGACATTTACGTCTCACAGGGAGCCGAAGAACAACCATCATTACAAAACGTTCTTTCGCATGTTGAGTGCAATTACACATTTCTACCACAGAGGTCTCCAAATCCCCAAATCTTGCATAGTGAAGCTTTAACAATTAATATTCACAAATGTATTTACTTACTATGAGTTATTTGTGAAATATTAATTCTTTATATCACAAATATACACAGAGAATTATGTGTTTAAAATTATATTTGATAATACTGAGTATCCTAAAAAGTTTGCTCTTTGCAATGGTCATTATCACAAAGCTTTACAAAAATCTGGGTCCAATGATGAGTACTTGGTACATAATGACAAAGCCATGCATGGCAGAAACCCCCCTAAGGACAAACAGATGAACCATGAGCTCCATGGTCTGTGCTGGTCAACACTAGATACGAAAACAAGATTAAAAGACTCTTATTAGTCCCACAATGGGGAAATTTCATCTCTGCAAACTAAATCATCCATGCAGTGAAACACCACATACACACTAGTGAAGACACACACTAGGGGGCAGTGAGCAGCCCTATCCACAGAGCCCAGGGAGCAGTTGGGGGTTAGGTGCCTTGATCTAGGGCGTCTTAGTCATGTACTGCCAGCTCTGGTTGCAAGGCTAAGATTAATTAACAGTATGCATCATGAGATATTTAATTTATTAGACGTAGTTCATATTTGATATTTGTTTATTTAAACAAAGCTACTTACATGTAAACACTAAGTTAGAGCTTAGTCTGGTTACAGCAAAGTGCCATCTTTTTTCCAGTTAAGTCTTACTGTTTAAACCTAATATGATAATAGACAACAACATGACTGAAGACTATACAGTAATGAATAATGTATATAGAAACAAAGTGAGTCTTATTAATTGACAGCGATTAATCATTGAAAAGCATGAACTAATATTAGAAGTCTATGAAAGGTTTAATGAGAATGAGAAACGCATGATTGCTGTGAGGCCTGTTAGTATGAACAGGTAAGGAATGCACAGTGTCTAGAACTGAACAGATGTAGTGAGAGTCTGTGTAGGAATCAGCCGTCAGCAGCCCAAGCTCAGTCCCTAATAGGAGTCAGTATTTATGGAAGTCACTCATATTTCATTTTAAAGACTGTCTAGATGTGCAGCGAGCTCACGGCATGTGATCACACGTCTAACCAAAATATGGTTATAATTTTGTGCTCACTAGACCTGAAATGAGATGATATACACCTTTATATATATATATATATATATATATATATATATATATATATATATATATATATATATATATATATATAAGGAGAGAGGTGTAGCTGTGTAGCCTTTGGAAGACTGGCTTTTAAGACATTTATCCAAGAACTTGAGTGTCCAAACTGACACGAGGAGCATCACCACAGCTTCCTCAGCTTTCCATTAAAGCCTTTCATATCATTCTACAAAATGTAATGCGCTTTGTGAAATTCCAAAGTCAAATATCAACAAATTTTTGTAAACTGTAAATTTGTATAGTTTCTTAATTTTGTTCTTAATTCTGTTTTTTTTTTATATTTTCCTGCTAACAGATGCCTTATTTATTTATTTATTTATTTCTATAGTATATCTTATATTTTGTATTTTGTATGATGCACATATTTGTCTACTTACTGCTCGTTATCTGCTTACTGTGTATTCTGCTGTAACAATGCAAATTTCCCCCAGTGGGATAATAAAAGTCAAAAGAAGAAGAAAAAATCTTATCTTATCTTATCTTATCTTATCTTATCTTATCTTATCTTATCTTATCTTGTTATTTCTTTTCTTTCCACATTCTGATATATTTACATATTTTTATACTTTCTGAAACACTAGAAACATTATAATATGACAATATACAACTTACTATACAATTAATCATAGAGCAGATGTGTTTCATAAATTCCATATATTATTATTTTAACTATATAACCTTTTAAAGAACCCTTTGCATGATTTAATGGTTCTGTGCACGATGGAATAGTTCTTCAGAATGGATGGAGAATGTCCTGTAGATGGTTCTATATAGAACCGTTTTGAAAAGGGCTCTATATGGCACCAAGAAGGGTTCTTCAATTGCAGCAAGCTTGACATTGTAACAATAGAAGAATCTTTTTGGTGCTAAATAGAAACCTTTTCAAAAAGGTTCTATAAGGAACCATCTACAGCACATTCCCCATCAGACTGAAGAACCATTTCACCATGCAAAGAGCCATTTAAGCATGAACTAGTTCCATGTAAAATCTTAATAGAAACATTTCCTTTATTTAAGAACCCCTTTTTGTGTGTCTGTGTGTTTGTATGTGTGTATAAGTGTGTATATTCAGGGAGCTAACATATGACTAAAAATATTTTTAATAGGTTATAGAGGAAAATAAATATTTCTATAGCATTTAAGGAAGGATATTATAAAATATTTATAGTAAGCAACATTTTACTTAAAACAATGTGCAAAAGTTTGAACACCCCTGGTCATGTTTTGTTGATTTTCTAAGTAAAAACAAGCGAACACATCATCAACAGGAAGCAAACTTAAATATGGCCTTTTTATTAGAAAAACTAAAATATAGACTGTACCATAACTTTTGCACAGGCCTCATTTTACATTTTCATTTTAAAGCATGTTTAATTCACTAAATAAAATATAAATGCAAAACTTGTCACTTTCAAGAATGTTCTTGTTGGCTTTTTACACACAAGAAACATCAGAGCTAAACTATGATTAACACCACTTTTATTAGATGATTAAAATGTGTTCCATTAGGTGCCAGCTGTTACTCTGTAAAATGTAAAAAACTCATGATGTCTAAAATTGTTATACATGGATAAACAGCATTTTGGAATGAAAATATTCACATGTAATATGATCAGGGGTGCCCAAACTTGCATATGACTGTATTCCGATGTCCTTTGTTCCTGGCTTGTTCCTTGAAAGATGCTTCAATGCAAAGCCATCAGCGAAATTACTAGATATAACATTTATTTGATATTTATTTATTAAACAAAGCTACACTGTAAGTTAGAGCTTAGTCTGGTTACAGTAACTGTTATCTTTTTTCAGTTAAGTCTTACTGTTTAAATCTAAATGCATGCAGAAAATCAAAATATGAAATTGCCAGAAGAAAACAACCACTTTCTCCCAAACTCCCTATCCAGGACTGAAAATCTATAATCTACCTACTGCCAGCTTCAGTGTGGGGCATTCATGGTGTTATGATCTATTTAAAACCCAGGCATTAATAGAGATAGTGATAAACTAAATGTATACAAAATCATCATTTATAGGGTACTTTCTGTTGGCTGTCCCAAATCCTAACCACTAGATTTAGGGTGAAAACCCTAACCCTTAGATTTCAACTTGTGATAATAATACTTACTATTTTGCATAGGTTTAATTTTTTTATTAAAAACTTTATGAAAGCAATGCTGTCTCATGTTTTCATGTCACTACTGAAACATAAAGAGGTTTATTTTAGCCACAGCCCCTGCATTTTAAAGCAGGAAGTGAGACTGCATCCCTGTCCCTCATGGCCACATTTCTAGGGTAGGGTAATTCAAAGCAAA
This sequence comes from Pygocentrus nattereri, assembly GCF_015220715.1. Classification (NCBI taxonomy): domain Eukaryota; kingdom Metazoa; phylum Chordata; class Actinopteri; order Characiformes; family Serrasalmidae; genus Pygocentrus; species Pygocentrus nattereri. Next base: position 19,454,661 of record NC_051230.1, on the reverse strand, counting down.
ATCATTTCAGTCTAAAATCCAAGACAAGCAGAAAGTCTAAATCATGTTTTGAACCAATTCGGTAAAATCCATATATGAATATTTATGTCATCACCAGCATAACTTCAATTTGTGAAACTTTTCATAGATTCTCTCACTGCAGTAGCAGTCCACTGTAAAATAAATCATGCTCAACATTTTCTATCTCACAGACTGAATCACTTAGTCATGCTGGTGAGATGGACACTACAGTTTCAGACGCGCCTATCTCAGGTGACCTTGGAATAAGTGTGAATGGAGCATCTGTCCAGTGGCCAGATCCAGCACATGTGAAGAAGGGGTGTGGTGCTCGTGATTAGCGAGAATACCACCTGGCTAGACGGCGAAACCTGAGTCGTACCCAGCTCTTCCTCATTGTCAGATATGGTATGGATTAGTTTAGTAACAGCCTTCTCTGTGTCTTTCCCTGTGAAACACTTCTAGCCTGTGATATGACAGGTCATCACACCTCGGTCCTTTGGCATGTGGAAGTCTTCAAAAGGGGAATTAGACACAGCACACAAATCAATGAACTTCTTGTGTTTAAACATACAGGAGTGTGGGCAGAGCTGGAGATATTTCATACCAAGGCCAAAGATTACAATGATCTTTGATGTGGGCTTGTGATTTATAATATGGTAATCCTGGTGCTCCAGGCAGGGAATTGCTGGTGGAAGATTTTGGTCTGAAACATATTTCAAATTACATTCATGGGGCACAAGCAGGACATTGTAAGGCAAAATAGCCCCCCCCCTAAATTGTTTTTTCAGATTTGCCACTACTTTACCATCATCAACATTGCATATAGAAATCAGAAGATGTGTGTAAGAAAATAAGGGGCTATATTTGTGAACTCTGGTTCCCATCACCACCACTGTTAAGAAAACCTGACTTGGTAAGCTTCTCTGCAATGAACCATCATCAAACCACTCCCATTAACTTTGCATCTCAATATCAATTTAATTATGCAAATTGGTAGAATCCCCCTTTAAAGTTTAATTGTGATAACCTACAGAGCTGTGTGCTTTTCCTGTCACTCTTTCAGTATATTTTTCATCCTTGCTTTTTAATTGCAGCCACTAGAGGCAGTAAGGACATCACTGGACCTTTGCGAGATTGAGTAATGCAAAGACACTACAAGTGATGCTCTCTTTGGGAAAGAAAACAGTCACTTTGTCTTCTCACAACACAGCATGATGTGCTATTTGGTCCTTTTTTAGAAGAACAAAAATAAAGACAACACACTGAATATTCCTAATTCCAATGTGTACATTGGATTCTCATGAAGAAAATATATTAAATTAACCCAGTTATTGTCTTTTAGGTTTTTTTGGCAATAATTCTGATGTGTCTTTGCTGTCCAGTAAAAACATTTTCCCTTAATTTTTCTTTTTCTATGTCATTTGAACACAACAGCTGCCCTTGGACCGAAAGAAATGCTTCAAAGTCAGCTGGAATAAAAGCTCTTTACATTAACTTGCATTGAACGTTACGACCATTCTTGCTTCTCCTGTAAAGTTAATTTTTAGAGATAGATGTTTTTCGTTGAACAGTGACAGCATGTTATTCATGTGAGCCACTTTTGATTCAAGTCATTTCAAAGTGTCATTTTCTTCAGTGTTCAGGGAAAGACCACGAAGTATCACTATAAATGTTCAGAAAAGATCAATACAGAAGACAAAAGCTAAAAACAGAGATGAAGATGTACTGAAATGAATTCTCATTGTAAATCCTGGTAAGACTCCAGATCAAAATAGAGAGATCAAACTGAAGTTAAACTGAATTCTCATGATTAGCCAAATAGGGAAATCCCCTTGCAGATGTTTTGCTGCATCACTGGAACCCTGCAGGCGAGACATCTGGACATCAGGTCCCAGCCCAGCAGAAACCTGAGCAGATAAGAAGTATAAACCAGTTTTGTGGCCCTGCATTGTACAGGAAACAATCTGTGTTTACATGACAACATGGAGAATAGCACACATCATGTTGGCTAAACACAGCTTAAGTGTCACAGTAGCAACGGCTCAAACTTTGGCCTCTGTCAAGGTTAAATTAGTCAGGACCATCACCAAATACTGATGTACAAGTTGGACTTGAGCTTCAGAAGAATGAGGGACAAACTGACTGTCTCAGTCTCTTGGCAGGTCCATCATTCTATAAGCCCAGTGCATAGATCTTCCCAACTGCCCAAAAGGATAATAGGCGTTGTTTCAGCCACGGTCTGGATGTTTACAAAACAATGTTGCTTCTCGTTTCATAGTATTTTTACGAATTTTTACAAGAATCAGTGTATACCTGTTATTTCAATCACAACCTGGTTGTTTCCAAAACAATCCTTCTTCCCGTGGCAATTTTAGGAATTTTACAAGAATTTGCGTATTGGTGTTATTTCAATTACACTCAGTTTGTTTCCAAAACAATGTCTTTTGACGCATCAAAATATTTTATGAAATTTTAGGTTGGGTTTTGGGTGGGGTCTTTAAAAACCAGTTTTATGTCAATTGCATTAATCTAATGACTGTAATCAATTTATTATTATGACTTAATGCTTTTTAAAAGTAAAAGCTTGAACTCACTGTTACTTTAAGGAGTCTCTCTTTTGTTGAACAGTTACAGCTCTGTCACACTTCTATCACACATACTGCTACACTTGCCAATTATGTGGGAGCTAGCATCCTCATTTTGTAAATTAATGAAATTACATAACAGACTAACACCAGCTATAGATCTTGAAAGGATCTGCTTATATTCAAAGTGAATAAATGAGATAATATGAGAATAAATTTGTGTAAGACTGTATCATCTTCATTATATTCCCACAGAAAATACCTGATGAATTAGGTAACATTATTGTTGTAACAAAATCTCAAATTTCTAAGATGGTAACTGTTCAAAAGAGTAAAAGAAATATGTTTGTATTTTAATGTAAGTAAATGTAATAAGACTAACTCTGGGCCATTTCTTTTGGTCTATTTAAGTCTATACACAATGTTTAAAAAGCAGCTGACACTATCAAATGACAGCCGCAAGTTCCCTTGCTAATATATTTTTGTTTCACAGTCCAAAAAATCTATTAACCTGTAATACAGATGCAAAGTAAATGCCAATAACATGCATTACTACAAAGCTGTGAGCAAGTCACTTATATTAGAACAAACTGATATTGACAGTGTGGAATCTACACATTTGTATCCTCTTATAAACTACAATATGTATGGCATCCAAAAATGAACATCATTTTCATGTTATCACTGGCGCTCTATAAATACATTGGATCACCCATCATTTCACCCTTCAACGCCACCCAACAACAATCAACCCAGCAAAACCCAAACAGCGCCTCCTGTTCACATTCCATTTCTCCCGCCTCCTCCATGCACCCATGAGGGGTTCCCCATGTTTGCGCATGGACCCACTCTCAACCTGACATGTAATCCCTTCGCATTCACCTGATCTGTCATCAAGCCTTTGTTTGGCCTTCTCCTGTGAAGGAAGGCGAGTCCTTTCTCCCAGCAGGCAGTACCCCAGGAGAGCACAGGGCCAGGGGATCAGAGGGCCACATCCAGGGCAGAAGTCAAGTAGCCTCAGGGGCTTGCCTCTTAGCACCAAGCAGAGGGTTTTAGGACACTGATGGGAATCCCTTGCCCTGCATCTTGCAACATGGAGGAGATCCCCTCTGTGGGAAAACAGTGTTGTGTTTTGACACTGCTCCTCACCAATAGCTGAGAACTTCTCCACTGGCTTCTGGAGCCCTTGTGGGAGCCAAGGCCGTGACCTCACTCTATAAATGTTGGTAATGGTTCTCTATTGAAAATATTTTACGTTTTTGTGAAGGGTTACTTGAGTGATTTCGGACTCTTGAAAATGTAACAGGTTTTTGGAGAGGACTTTGGGAAAAGAAACTATATGTTTTGGGGTTATCTTTCATTCTGGAGTGTAACTGGCAAAGTAATTCTTTGCTCTTAAAACTAAATTTAAATTCAGCTGGATTGTGGAAGACTGTGGAAGACAGGGCATGGTAAAAATGTATTACATTATTGGAAATCTTCAGTTCTTTAGAAGATAATGGAGTCTGTGGGTCAGTTTATACTTAGATGTTGATCTCAATCTCATTAAGTGAAATTTAAGTCAATTTACAGAGTCTGGAAAAGGTGTACCAGTTACCAAAACAGAAATGACTTTCAGTATCTTTTCCATGTGTTCTAGTCCTCACTCTGAATTTCCCTGTGCTGTCATAGTGCTTTCCTTGCTGAAGGTATGTTCTAAATGGGCCAAAACAAAGACCTTAGAAAATGACCTCTGCAGTAAAATCTGATGTCTTTCTCCCAGGATTTCCATAGAATTTCCATGCACCTTTCAGAATAGCAAATTAAGACCATGCATCACTGGACACAGAAGATACAGAATTCTGTGATCTAGTCGACATTGGGCAACAATCCTAAAACAGGATACCGCACTCTCAATAATACAGCTCTGAAGAGCAATACGCTCAACGTGATGGACATGCATGCACACAGCTGGAGCCATAAAACAAGATCAAGCAGCGTAGCTCAAGATGAAATGTTGTTGCCAAGCAGGACTTGCCAGATTTATGTTCCTAAAGGATTTACAAACATTTGCATGAACTTTGACCAATTTGCTTATCTACTTGCATGTCTTGGAAATGTTGCGAAAAAGGAGAACGATGGATGGAGCACAGGCAGAAGATTTGGGTTCAGGTCAAGAGAGGGACGGTGTTTTGTTTTGATCCATGTAAACGAAGGCCTTTAAATAAACAACAAAAGGAGCTTGGCTTTAGTGGAAGCATCTGAAAATGATATTTGGTTTCAGGTTTCACTTAAAAGTCTTCCCCCCTCTGACAGACACGGGCTGTAGAAGCTTGCTGCTTCTCCTGATTACTTTATGAACCTGTCAAAAGGAGGGGAAGAAGCGACAGGTTCAACAAGTCCTACTCTTGTTTGTTTTAGGGCCACATTCTCAATATATTCAGCTGTTGTGTGTTTGTTTGGGGGACTGTTGTAAAAGTTTCACCAAAAATTGTCACCCATGTGGTCAGTGCAAAAGTGCAAGGGAAAGAAAAAAAGAAGAAGAAAAAAAACATCCCACAGGTGCTAATGCTATAACCTGCCAGACGAGCTTCTACTGTGGAAATACACACAAAGGATAGTGGTAGTGTGTTTGGGTAAGTTTGTGTGTGAGTGCGTTTGCATGTGTGTGTGTGTGTGTGTGTGTGTGTGTGTGATGGAAGAGAGAGAAAGAGTGAGCGACCGGGGCCAAACCCTGATTTGACTGAGCCCGCATCAGCTTCATCAGCTGTCAGCTCAGCAAACACGGTAATTAAGTGCTGCTAGCTTGTCAAAAGCTTGCATGCTACACATTTCTTATTATATTACAAGTCGCCTCGCAGGAATTTGGGCCATGGCCTCCCTCAGTCCCCCTGGCTGCTGGTACTGAATGGGCAAACACGATCGAGAAACTGAGGGTAATAAATAGGGATCCTACCTCTCCGGTCACGCCTTGGTGACAGTCAATGCAAAATACACAGCGCGCCATTTATTCCACATGTCAAAATAACCCTTTGCCTTGTGTAACTTCTGTGTGTCACAGGGTTTCCATACACTTCAGCTTAATAGATGCTTAATGTGCAACGCACTGTAGCATGGCCTGGGCTAGTGTGCTGAGTTGCTGAAGAGACAAAGTCAACAGATTGAAAGACGGGGGAATATTCCTGCACCTGCACGGGCAAGGGTTGAAGAGGGTGGGAAATGGGACGCCACAAACTGTGATCAAGGCAGTAAACCAGTTGGAGTCAGCTAGCCAAATGTTTGGGGCAAAAATGGAGGACTGGTCTGGGCTAAATTCTGCCGGAGGGACTTATCTGGCCTGTTCAACAACCACGGCCCTGTAATGTAAATCATAAATTATAGGGTGTGTAATGATTCGCATAATTCAGAATTCGATACAATAGTGGTGTCTCGACTCGATATGGCAAAAATAAGCAGTAACTGAAAGTGTGCCTTATGTTATAGGTTAGGATTTCCATTGTCAGTGTATTAGAGCACTTCACTTTATAAAAGTACAATATGTGAAACTAAAGCTGTGCTTTATAGTCTCCCTAATTAACTAGTCTAATGCTCTAGCCGCAAGCACACTAGTCCCAAGCTAACATGCTAATAACAATACTACAACATTATATGAAACAATATGTTGCAAAGTTGTAACGTTACATTCTCAACAAACACTGTCTTAATAATCACAGTCAAATTTTCTCAAAACTGCGTTAGTGAAAAACTGTGGATTATGTGTTTGGAACATACATTATGAGATAAATTAACAGTGATCAGTGGAACTAATGCTTAATATGAAACAGTTTAAACACATAGTTGCTTAATAAGGCCATTTTAATGGCAATAACAACTGGCTGAACATTTGGGTAGGTATTTAAATATGCAATAATTTGCAATAATACAAGATGTCCTTTATGATAAAGACATACAGTAATGCAACAGGAATTTCAACTATTTTCTATAGGAATCAATAGTAAATTCAATAAATTCCTATAGTTTACTATGGGGTACTTCACAAGTGTATTAGATCACTACAAGACCATGTAATAGCTCTACATAGAACTTACAGAGACATTCCCTTTACTAAAGGCCCTTTGAAAAAACATCTTTTTAAGACCGTAGTGGTAGAATAGGAATATTACATGGTTTCTCCAGCACTACAGGAATCACATACTTTCTTGTAAGGGATGTAAAGCCAACTTGGTCATTAGCCGTGCTGGATTAGCTCACTACAGCTGCACAGCACAGATGTAAAAAGGCTGTTTTGCATGTGCGAGCTGATGTCTCCTTTTCTTTATTTCTCCATGACAGGATAGTGAAAGCAAGAAGTAGCTGCCTCAGCAATGCAACAAGCATTATCAGATAGCCGGCGAGCTCAACAGAACAAGAGCAGAAGATGGATACAAAGCCTTCTCAGCCGTGAGGCAGCCTCAAAAGTTTCTCCTCGAAGCTAAGAGCAGCTCCACAGTAGCTCTCCCAGGCTAGCGTAACCGGCGTCTAATAAACAAACGCTATCTTTCCTAGCCGTCTCGTTTAGCTGTAGCGTTTGAGCGGACAGTCGGGGTGAGATTGATGGGAGACGGCTGGTAACAGGAGCTGAATAAACATGTTTGCTATACTAGCGAGGGCACTTTGCTATAACGCGCTAAATTCGACACTTTGGGAATGAAGCTCATCCGTCTTGATGGCATCAGCAGATCTCTATCAGCAGCGGTTAGCATCTCCAAACACTTCGCCCCGGCTAGCTCATGTATCCTTGTTGGCCTGGAACTATTTGAATCACAAAAAACAGCGATATCTCCTCACAATCTCTCTACATTTGGCTGGCTGCACATTTTTCCGACCTGTTTTCCACATATTCGGGTTCGGGCTATTTATAGGCACTGTTTACAGTAAATAGTTGAAACGTGTGAGAAAAAGACACAATTTATTTTTCCTCGACAAGAAGCACAGGTTACTCCAGCTCAGGGTTTTTTAGGGTCACAACGTCGTATTTTAAGAGGTCTGATAGCCATTGAAAGGGGAAGTCCACCAGTTATTCAAAAGTTCCACATAATTAAATGGTTAAGATGTAAACCAAGTCAGTCAGAGAGGCTGAGTGAGAAACGCTCCGTTCTAGAGAAATTGAAAGAGCCCCTGCTTGTTCACAGTGGCGGTGATAGGAACCAGACGTCTGAATCCTCTAAAAAGCTCTCTCACAGAAACCTATTACATTAAACAGTTATGAACATGCTGCCTGGTGTCCGAGACGTTGTTTTGCCATAGTTTTGAGATAACGTTTTGACTTAAAATGTCTAGTTTATTTCAATCTAGTTCAAGGTGGAGGGAGACAGGAGGGGTGTTCTAAGGCAAAATAGCCCCCAAAGAAATGTATTTTTTTTCCAGACTTCCCACTATTTTACCATCATCAGCATTACGTATAAAAGACGTAGGTTCAGTGGTGGTTTGGCATAGTGAATAGAAAGGTGGCGACCCCTTGGTTCCTATCATCACCACTATAGAATCAGAGGCTGGAAGTTTTTCCACAAATGAACCATTTCACATCAAACCACTCTGGACAACTATAAATCTTCAGCACAGAATTATGCAGACGTTCTGGTAAATCGGCGGAATTCCCCTTTAAGGGGGTATGTGGTGTGAAGGCTCCCGGTCCATTTTTAATTCCAAGGCGGGATTTTCTTTATCTCGACTATCTCTTCAGGCTTGTCTCTGAATTGATGACATATTGCTGTATGTTGATGGCTGCTTAATGTAGCATGGCGAGGCTAAACGACGGGTCTCTTGTGCGAAAGTGTAAAAATGGACGTGTAAATAAAAGTGATTGGATGCTCTGTAGGACTGAGCAATGTTGGACGCAGGCGCTAGTTTAGTCCGGGCAGGAATGGTCCTCAAGCTGCGGCCTTCAGCTCGTCATATTCGGACACATGTGTCTCTGGGTCAGCTCATTGTCCCGCGTCAGAAAGCTCAAAGGGTTTGAAGAGGGGAAAAAACTAAAGAACAGTAAAACGTACTCAATTTATGGACTTCTCGAGTTTCCGTTAAAAAAGACGAGAAGATGGCATCTGCGATACATATTCACATAATTCATGTCTGGAGCAGGTGTTCTGGGTCTGAAGCTGAAGCGCTGTAAATAAGCGCAGCCTGCTTGTCCACAGATAAATGGTCACACATTGCGATGAACGGACATATCAGATCGATTAAACATGCTAATATAGTTACTATAGTGAATCGTGCTCTTAGAATGTGTGAAAGGATAAAACAAAATAAACTTCTTCTCTCATTTACTCCTTTATTAGTGAGAAGTAAACAACAGTGAGCTGGCTTAAAATATATTTTAAATAAAATAAGGGGGGGTTAAGTCTGTAATATCTTGTACAGCTCAACTCCTTACTGAATATTAGGTGTATTCTGTTACTTTAATAGTTTATCTCTCAGAAATCTTGGGCTTGATTTTATTTTTCCATTTCTCTAAAAAATGTCAAGTTAAAATAAGATTTTATAGAAAGCAGAAACAGTTGAAATATAAATGTGCTTTAATGTAAACCCGAATATCTAAAATGAACACTTGTGGAAAGTGAACAGCTATATATCTGATATGTCTATGATGCTAAAAGACAAAAAATATATGGACTTTATGAATTTTCACAAAGTTTTATTGACACATTTTGAAGTAGAAAATTACCAATACATTTAAATACTCTACACTCTGATTTACAACATGCTTGAGTCACATACGGCAGTATTTACATGGCTATATACAAAGGCATTGGATGAATGGTCAGGATGAACACATGATCACCCAGTTGTTTAATCTCACAAACACATACAGTCATCAACCAGGAAAATCTATGTTTTGTCTATGAGTATGAATAAATACACAATATACTGAAGCTTCAGTCCATAAGTACCTTTTTCATTGATGCTTTTGACAGGCAACCTTACTGGGATGCTCGGTTTACAGGCAGCGAGGGCCGTTTTAATATGGCTTCCACGGAAAACGACAAAGGCTCATTTGAAGAAACCTTTGTGCCTGCTGGCTTGACCATGGAGTCCTTTACTGCTCTCTCCGAGCTTTTAAAGCACGCTATGTCTTTGGCTGAGCCGTCCCTAAACTTCTTAGCAGCTTCCTCCAGTAACTCTTTACAGCAGGGGCTCCTCAGCTCCGGGCCCTTTTCACTCAGGGTCTGCTGGATGAGCGAGTGGAAGGAGTTGAGCTTCATAGACAATGTGTGCTTGGCGCTGTCTTTGCTCATTTTGTTCAACACATGCTCATGGCCACCCGGATGTAGCGGGCCATTGGTGAAAGCCTGCCTGTACACTCTCTTTGGTGGCGAGAAAGCAGAACGCTCCCTGCCGTTTTGACCCAGACCTGTCTGGGCCTCTGTAGGCCCGGCCTGCATTTCGTTGGGATCTGGAGCCGCCCGGGATCCTTCAACCCTGGAGGCGGCGGAGATGGACTCCTGCTCGGGCGAGTGGCTCTCACTGGACGACATCATCTTAGGGTCCCAGACGGCACCTGGCTTAAGGTTCTGAACGGCTGTGGCATTAAGGAGGCACTGCTGGTAGAGGAGAGCATCGCCCAGGTTGCTGCTGCCCCGTGGCCACATAACAAAACGGGGCGAGAGTGGGTACTGGCGGTAGGTGGTGGCCACGCTGACATTGGAGGAGATCAGCTCCACATTGGCCCCCCCACTGGACGCACCGTACCCCAAAGACAAGTCCAGGCACCCAGGTAGAAAGCCACACAGGTCCTTGGAAGACGTTTCAGGGGCCGTGGGTGCTGTTGCTGATGAAAAAGCCGTCTTGTAGGAGTTGTACTCAGCTGCGTGCACCACGCTGCCAGGGAGAAAAAGGGAAGCAGAGGCAGACTGATTGGATTCAAGGAGTTCCCGCTCCTTGTATTCCCGCTCCAGCATGATGCTCTCCAGTTCCTTGTCGGCAAAGGCGCGCCTCTTTCTCATGCGGTCACTCAGAGGCGGGGGAAGAGCCGGGTTGGCGCTCAGGAAAGGGTCAGCCTGGACAGGACGGTAGCCTGAGAGAAAGAAACGATAGTTTAGATCCTGAGTTCTACTATTGAAAAATGTTTGTACATTGTAATGTAATTATTCTGTGTGGTTTATAGTATAAAGCTTGTCAACATCAACAATACATGTTCATAATTATTCTGGGTAAAAATACACAAAGACCATGTAATCCTTTTTATTTTGCAGTGTTAATTCTAAAATCATAGTTTAATAAATGCTTGCTTACTACGATAATCCTTTCAAATGAAACACTCATTAGTTATACTAAACAGTGATGTTGGGAATAACATATTTCATGCATCAGTAACATTCTACAAAATGAGAGATGCTTACTGCAACAAAAGGTCCCGTTAGGAACCGAATGAATTAAACTGAGAAGGACAGAAATCCAAGCAAAGCTGAGAAACAGAGAAAAGGAATATTTAGCTTGTTAAGTGGCAGAAAAGAGGAATAAAAGGTCTGATTCATAAGAACGTGAAAGTATGTCCACATCATGCATGCAAGCCTGCGGGCTGCTGGTGTATGTTGTATGATAACGCACATACCTTCTAAGATACTTTTAGCCAGCATAGTGGATGGGCGGATGTGCCTTTGATAGATAGTCCGTCTCTCGGCTGGTGTTGGCTTCCCTGATATCCCTTTCTTATCCTAAAAGCACAAAATAGCACAATGAATATATAAATATTTTAATAGCTTGTAAAACTCCAAGTTACAGAGAAATTGGTTACAGGACAGCAGCAGTAGAGACAAATACATTAAGTACTGTCTTTGGACTTTGCATCAATGGGTCAGAAGTGGAGAAGTTTACTGTTATTTCTAAACTGTTTATATTCTCCAATATTCTTCTTTCTTCAGCCAAGTTCAGAAATATTTAATTTCTATTAATCCATAAAATGTTAAGACTACAACAATATGACTTCACATTCAGATGTGATCTGAGCAGTGTTAAATATTAACCTGTGGTCTACCTGTAGCACATGTTTGTATTGTAAATATCTGCATTGGAGCATTTTTAATAAGCTCACCTCTGTAGCCTGTTGTCTCCTCAGGGCCACTTGGGCGGCCATGACCCGCTGTCTCTCCACCACCAGCAGGCAGTTGGCGCACTGGCAGTCCCTCCACCTGCAGAAGCGCTTGTGCCCTTTCAGGCAGGACACCACGCCGTGGTTGCGGCAGCGAGCGCATTTGGGCGTGCGGCTCAGCTTCTTCTGCTCTCCGGAGCTGTGGTTAGCATGGCCGGCTTTGTCCCCGTCTCTGGCGCCCGGCTCCTCCTCTCCGGCGCTGGAGAAGGCAGCGCTGAACGCCGCCGGCTCGTCGCCCTCCGCCTCCAGACTCTCCACATCGATCTCAAACTCGGGACTGGAGAGATCCGACATGTCTCCGTCCTGAAGAACTCGCCCAGTGTCAGCGGATCCGCTGCCGGAGAAGGAAAAAGTCAGAAGCGCGTTAATTTCATTCAGCGAATTTGCAGGAGGTCTGTTCAACTTAGAAATCTCACTGACGACATTTACTATAAAGTCTCTGACACGTAAACATGTCTCAGCAGAGACGGGTAGTAACTTGTTCCACTTACACTCTCCTTCTGTTTGCTTTAGCTAAGCCCACATTTAAATAACAGCTCGTCTTCACTTACTAACAGAATCCGCGGGGACGTGAAACTGCTTCTCGCTCAGCTCTGTTTCAGCCAGTGTTCAAGCTTATAGTACATTCCTACAGCCTACACGGCTCTTTAAGGGTTCTTTAGTAACGGGAATAGTTCTATTTAGAACCATGAGTTCTATATAGAGCCATTTCATGTTTTAACGGAAATGGGTGCTCAGATGGATGGAGGTTGCGTTTTATATGCTTGATTCTATAGGTATATATGTATATATCTATATGTAGAAAATGAAATGAACCATTTCTGTGTAGCACCAAAAGCAGTTCTCTTTTACAAGCTTGACATCGTAACGATAGAAGAACCCTTTTCGGTGCTATGAAGAACCATTTTTCCAAGTAAATAACTATTTAAGCATGAAATGACTCACAGCTCTAAACAGAGCCATTCCCTTTATTTAATAACCATTTGAGCACCATGTCTTCAAGAGTTCGCTGCTGCTCTCATTTTCTAGCTTTTTTGGATTTAAGGTATCACAAAAAAGGAAAGTGTCTTACAAGCTTGGATGCTGGGTATACAGCAGACATTGCTCTGCGTGATTCAGTGCTGAATGTTTAGTCTGACCCTGCTTTACCGTAAATTGTTTACGCTCAGCTAATTTTCCCTCTAATCGAGTCGCTTCACTGAAATAACACTTCAGTGTTTTTCTCCCTGAGGAGCTTCGGGCTGGTCTCCGCGTCACACAGAGCCACAGCTTCATCAAAACTCACCTCGAAGCGCGAACTGTCCGTGTCCGTTCAGAAGAAGAGCGGCTCGGTTTGTAATATTGTCCTTTCGAAAGCCACGAGTTCACACCCGGTTTGAGTCCAGTCGGTTTCCTTCGCCACCCAGAAGCGCAGTGGAGCTCGAGTAGGTGAGCGCGTGAGATTTTCCCGACGCTGCTGTCACCTCCACACAAACACACCTCGTGCTTTCAAGCCGAGGCGCCTCCTTCACCCACAACTGTGCTCGCGCTCTGATTGGCTCTCCGTCAACAGCGCGACCCCATTGGCTCGGTGAGACTTTCCCCCCACCCAGAGCGCTTTCTCATTGGACTGAAGATACAAATAAAACAATTCCACGAAGCTTTGTTTTTTCCCTCCACCCGTTCTCCGTCCAAACCAGGCTAATAGTTCGCAATTACTATTCCAGCGCAGGAGGGCAGGAAACGGGTGGGAATAAAAAACAAAGCTTCCAGGAAACTATCAATTAGTCTTTAGAGAAAAGAGACGCGTGTTGACTTTCTACAGGTTGAAGCTGGAGAAACGCTTTACTGCGTTCATTTCTCAGCATGATGACCGACTCACAGTCCACTGAATTAATAACATCCGAAGTTCGCTCTGCGGATTTGCTTTCTACCAAATTTTCTTTCTCTCTTTCGGCTTCGGTATTCACGTTGATATAAATCTGACTAAAAAAATAAATTCAAAGTGTAGAGAAAGAACAACAAAAGACTTCTGATGAGTCAGGATTTGGACTCTGCTCTGTAAACAATAATCGCCGTTTTGTTGTTATTCTCTTACTGTTGCAGCTTCAGCACCTCTTACTTTTAAGGCAACCGGTTTACTTGGCGTTTCTAAGTTAAAACAACACGTGTGAGGTTACCTGACTCACAGAGAAGCGATGAGCCACAGTTTATTTTAGGTCGCACATCAGTAACAAACTGTGCTATTCGTTAGCACGTAGTTTGGCAGTCATTTGGAAGCGTTGTATTACGTTAGTGTTATTTCGTTAGAGTGTATTTATTATAGCCAATGCATCCTCTACTGAAAATATTAAAATTAACCTACGGATGATTGGAGTATTCAAACAACTTGTGTTTCAATTGAACTTGTTTAGTAGTTAAAATTAATGTTCGTCTAAAATACAGAGACATCAGCGATTAAGTCCAAATAGAGATACATACATAGATAGATAGATAGATAGATAGATAGATAGATAGATAGATAGATAGATAGATAGATAGATAGATAGATAGATATGAATCACATAAATGAATTCAATATTAAACCTTTTAAACAGAGCTGTGTTTTTGGGGGGTGGTTGTGATATAAATGCACGGTGCTCTGAACTGTTAGAAATAAAGATACTGTGCATGTACATTTTTGGTTCAAGGTACAAACAATATAAATGTACCGTCAAAGGTACAGCAGTGGTTTTCAGGTCCAGTGGTGTACCTTACATTAATTTTTCCTAGTGAAAAAGTAGATATTTGTACTTTTTCATAACCAAATGTTTTAAAATCAGAGCATTAAAATAAAAAAGGCTGGAGACGAGACGGGGGTGTGTGGAGTCACCACAACTTAGAAAATTCTGGTACAATTATATTCCCTGACTAAAGGTACTGGGATGTACCCCTGAGGATACCACCATAGTGACAAGAGGAGTACTGCCCCGGTGAGAGTGTCGTACCTTTTTTTTCTGAGAGTGTACAGTCCAGCTGTGTATCTTAAATAAGATTTTCCAAGCTGAAAAATACGTATTCATACCTCTTCATAACCTAATATTTTAAAGCAGAACAATAAATAAAAAGCTTGGAGGAAATACAGGATGTGTGGAGTCAGTACAACTTAGAAAATATAATTTCAATGTACTGGTCCAGTTGTGTTCCCTGTCTGAAGGTACTGAGATGTACCATTCGAGTGACAAGAAGGTGTTGCCCCAATGACAGTTTCATACCCTTTTTCTATGTGGTTAAAAACCCACACATCCATACTCCAGCGACTGAGCTGTTAAAGTAGGAGAGAGGCAGAAGAGCTGTTTTAACTGCATCTCTAATCAGAAGCAGCTACTGACTGTTGTCAACAGATCAGTGATGGGTTTATGTAATGTGCTGCTCAGAGGACTGAGAGAGATTAGCGCGTCAGTGCAACAGGAGGAGATCACTGTAAAACTAACAAACACGTGGGAAGTCCACCAAATCACCGGTATTTGTCCCAACGGTCCCCCGTGTGAAGTATCTCGTAAGAAAGTGAGATGAGGTGCCAGTGAAGACTGACACCGCGTGAGCGCTGCTACTGGCCCTGATAAGAAAACACCGGCCATGCGGGAAACGCTTTAAACAAGACACGGGTAAACAACACGATGCCAAAAGAAACTTGTTTTCCTTTAGAATCAGTTCAGGCGTAGGTTCGGCTCCCTGTTAGCGCTGTAATAATATAATAACAACAGTTAATGGCGAAAACAGCCTCCTTCTTGAAAAACGAGCCTCCTTTAATTCGAATAAAGCAGACCCTTAAAAACGAACCAGTGAAACTCTGTTAACAGATATTCGTGGGTAAACTGGTGTCTCTAGAAGCTGGTAGTAACTGAAACTCGGGTTGGTTCAGGCCACTTAAAATGTCCGTTTTAAACTGCTGTGTTTGTGTTTTTCATTTACAAGAGGGCAAAAACGACGACGAGCTGATCGGTTTCTGGTGTTGATTTACTGCATGTGAACCAAACTGGAGGTATTTATTTCATAAACGAATCGTTCCAGATTGCTAAATGTGAATAGGCTACACCAATATAGGCCTTTTTCCAATATAATGAATCCAATAACTCAATAAGTAATAACTTTAACTGAGCTTTACTCGTCTTAAGCGTGATTTAAAACTAATTCAAAATGAGAGTCTCCGCAGCCCTCTGTGCGCTGTGTTTCCCCCACCCGTATTCGAACACGCCCCGCCTTCCTGCGCTATGATTGGCTTTACGGCTGGCTGCGTGTGGGTATTATCTAGCCACCCAATCCTAGCGCAGGACGCCGACTAGACTAGCCAATCCCAGAGTGGCAGGGCGGGACTTGTAGAATACAGGTGGGGAAATGCAATAAGGCTGTGCGTAGGTTACTGCGCATGTGCGGCTTAACGTCTTAGCAAGGTTACGGGCTGTACAGCCTAACCGAAAAGCAAACTGCCGCCAGGGGGGCAATTGCAAGGAAAAAAATGCTTTCATCTTCTCTGAAGCCTTGCCCTAAATCCAGATTTGACTGTCAAACAGGAGAGGCGGAGATCATCGTGCAGATATGTGACCTCTTCATTCAACAAAATCCACGTCTGTGCAGCGCAGTTTGGAGAACTCACCAGCCTGCAGTTATGAGTAGGACTGGACTTGATATCTTCACAAGACTTATCTTTCTCGAGTTCCTTTTTTTATTATTCTTATTTTTATTTATTTTTCCTTTTCTTTCAAGGTTTATAAACGTTGTGGGGCTTTAAATAGCAAAAAAACAATGCAACGATTTCCACCTTCTCTTCATCACTTATAATTAGACGTGATAATTCTGTTAAGGTGTCTTTATAACTTATATGTAAACGACCTCTGTTCTGATTGGCTGTCCTCCTGTCTGAGCTGAAACACCCCTTATAACTTCAGCGTGGATGGGCGGGGCTAAACTGCTGTGGGCTGAACAGGCGCATATATTATGTATATTTCTTAAAACCTGTTCGAAATGGACTATTTTCGCAGCTTAGTTTACACATATGGACTGTTTGGACTGCGAAGTAATAGGCACGTTTAACAGTGTTTATATATCAAACTGTTGTTCTTGGTGGATTATTTGGATGATAATGGCTTTTTAATAAAACTAGTAGAAAATCTTATTTTTAGAGGGATTAAGGGGAGGGGGGGGGGTGGGAATACACCCTCAACATGTATTGTCAGTACAATGTGAATAAATCTGTGAGCAGCTTGTGCCGGGAGCCTGTTTCAGATTATAATCGCAAAACTTTACGTTTTCCAGTGGACATATTTAGAAGCCCAGGTGCAGAGCCTGTGTCCGGAGTGCAGTGGGAAAAGGTCTGGAAGCTCCCTGGGGGGCCAGTTGTGCTAATTAGCATTTTAAGAGCTGTGATGGATTGGCAACACGTGCTTTGTGCTGAATGCTTAAGCAGCCATAATTTGTCTGTCTGTTTGATGCATGCGAGGGCAGTGAAAGCTGTTGACTTAGTGGCGCGTATTCAAATGGCTGCGCGAAAAGCTTCCTCTCGGTTAAGTCAACACGTGCGCTAAATGAACTGCAGCACCTGCACATTCAGTCCATTTCACATTTAACCACACGGCGCAATCGCCACTGCTGCATTACCACCAACCAGCCACGAGCCATTTGCGTTCTTAAAGTGTTCTTTGAGTGGTGAAATGGTTCTTCAGACTGATGGAGAATGTGTTGTCTGTGGTTCTGTATAGAGCCCTTTAAAAACGGTACTACTGGTTGACACTGTATACAATACTGACACAACAGCAGAACGCGTGCTACCACTTCCAAAAAGGTTCTATACAGAACCACTGTCTTTATAAAAGAACCCTTGAAGGACCAGATGTTTTTTAAAAGTGTAGATTGCAGCCGGACACAAATGCAACACATTACTTTACATACAAACATTACTTATTTAATAGTCTTATAAACTTCTTATGATTACAACTAATACTCTACTACCAATAAAGGGGAATTCCACAAGTGTTTCAAAATTTGCTGCAGTATTAACTCATTAAGATGTAAACAAAGGCATTCAGAGTGGTTT
Source organism: Pygocentrus nattereri (assembly GCF_015220715.1). Lineage (NCBI taxonomy): Eukaryota > Metazoa > Chordata > Actinopteri > Characiformes > Serrasalmidae > Pygocentrus > Pygocentrus nattereri. The sequence goes on along the minus strand of NC_051230.1, from coordinate 19,436,918 downwards.
GGTGTAGAACGCTCCATTCCCTACAAACCTATAGAGTTGGAATTGCTCACAGTGGTGATGATAGGAACCCAACATCCAAGGAATTTAAAAGCTACACTTTTACTTGTGAAAAGGCTATAAATACACTGTCTGACACCAGAGACGTTGTTTTATAATAGTTTTATGAAAAATGTTTTGGTTTTAGGCCTAACTTTACACTATTTCGCCATAATTAACATTGCATATAAAAGCCAGAAGACTTGTACAGCTTCACTGATTATTTTGGATGCTAAGTAAAATGCACTGTAGACATCATCCCAACCCCCTGAACACTACCATAAAAAATCAGAGTCTAAACGTTTCTCTGTAATGAACCCTTTCACATCAAACCACTCATGCAGAATCATGCAGAAGTGAAAGAAATGGTGGAATTCCCCTTCAGCCCTACACTAATTGTTTTATTAGTTTTACTTAGTAGCGTTTGTCCTAGGTCTTAAAAGTAGGGATGGATGAAGTACAATATGTACTATTGGTACTGTTTTACATGTACTCTATCTTTATTTTTACTTGAGTAAAAATAAATTTGAGTAAAAAGTATTTGCTTGTGAATGTACTTAAGACAAGTAAATTATAATGCATTTTGGACACTATTTTGACATATTGCAGCCACACAGGCCCTTTTAATAGAGCTTGTTCATCAAAATAATATTGTAACTCATATTACTTTTAATTTTGATAGTAAAGTACATCCACAAGAAAATACTTTTGTACTTTTACTCAAGGAAATATATGTGATACTTGTACTTTTACTCAAATTGTATTTTACCCATTGTACATTAACTTTTGCTTGAGTAAAGAAGTATTCTGCTTCATTCAGTATAAGTATTCTGCTTCGCCTTGAAAATGAGACATTGCTGGGTTTATAAATGTTTTATGAATATGACATTGGTGGCAGGATCTTCCACACCTTTAACAAACCTCTCTGGCCCACTGTAACCATTGATGACAAGTCAATGTAGTGTAAAGTCCAATAACATGCCCTTATGTCACTTTGTTACAAAAGTTCTTAACAGTGTCATATATCCACACAGAACGTATGCCTCATTAAGCAGATATACACTTTTCGCAAAGGAAGTGTAACATGAGAGGTGAAGGTTAGCCAGAGCAACTAAACTGTAGTGATTGCTTTTAGTTCAATGGACGCTAGATGGCGCCATTTAGTCATAGCAGAGTATCTCAGTAGAAGTGGAAGTAGCAGGTCAAAAATACTGAATGTACCGAGTAACTTATAGAGCCGCAAGAGAATTTAGTTTAGTTTATCCAGCATCTATTAGAAGAGGGACTGATTCTTCTCGATTCTTCCCTTTTATGTTTCGTTTTTAATAAAATAAAACAAGAAACCTCACAAATCCGAAATGTGCCAACTTTGACATCATGAGAGGTTTTCCGGCTTGTGGATTTGACCTTGGCATTAATTCAACCATTCACTGGCCTGGCATGCAGCTATTAGCTGTGCCTTTTGCAGAGGTAGAGGTCTTTGGTGCATCTGACAACATAAGAATGGGCGATATGGCCAAAATATCATATCATGATCCTTCAAGAAGTTTTCACAATACATGATATGCGTCATCTTATATTTCATTTTCCTGAGATTTAATAAGTTGGAACAGACAAAACAGAGTCTGTAGTGCCACATATAAAATAGTATAATAAAATAAGATTAATAATAATAAACCTAAACTACAACAACTATTGAATGTATCACAGACTGCATTGCCCTACATCCAATTAAACACAACTAATTACGTTTTCTTTGTAACTAAATGTGCAGTTAGTCAGTGTTCGTTCAGTACTGATTTCTTCTTCTTCTTCTTTCGGCTGCTCCCTTTAGGGGTCGCCACAGCGGATCATCTGCCTCCATCTTGCCCTATCCATTGCCTCCTCTACTTTTACACCAACCATCTCCATGTCCACCTTCACTTCATCTGTAAACCTTCTCTGAGGTCTACCTCTTCTCCTTCTGCCCGGCAGCTCCATCTCCAACATTCTTTGCCCAATATATCCACTATTCCTCCTCAACACATGTCCAAACCACCTCAACCTGGCCTCTTTATCTCCAAACTGCTCCACCTGCACTGTCCCTCTGATCTGCTCATTTCTAATCTTGTCCATCCTTGTCACTCCCAACAAAAATCTCAGCATCTTCATCTCCGCCACCTCCAGCTCAGCCTCCTGTCTTTTAGACAGAGCCACAGTCTCCAAACCATACATCATAGCAGGACGCACTGCTGCGTTCAGTACTGACAATATCCACAATTTAGTTCTAGTAGATGTCTTTAATCTTTTCATGTACTTTGAACACTGGGCTATGCCTTTACACTCCTGACACTCGAACTCTTCTAATTTCAGCCATTCATGCATAATCATATGTGCATAATCATATATTCATACATAATCATATATCAATCAGTCTTAATCATATGTGATTTTGCAACAAAGTATATGATGTCACCAAATGTAATGTAGATCCAATAAAATCAATTTGTAACTGAATGGTAATGATTTAAATAGAACTAAGCGAAAAGTAAGTTACTTTCCCTACATACGTACTTGAGTAGAGATAAAAGTATTATTTTTTTACCTGAGCGCATGTGAGTAAATGTAATTGTTTACTATCTAGTTAAATGTACTACTAACTAAATGTACTAGTAACTTAATTGTTTCTCCATTACACATAGTGTGCACATATACACGTCTTTGTGTATTTACAGGTTATTTAAAACAGCTGAAGTAGCAATAACAATGTAATATTTGTAATGTAAAGCACATTTTGTAGCCAGCCCTATACAAATTTAAAAATGTGTTTCTTCAAGGGTTCTTTCTGTTAGAAACATGAGTTTATATAGAACCCTTTCATGCTTAAATGGTTCCTTGCAAGGTGAAATTGTTCTTCAGATTGATGGTGTTGTATATGGTTCTATATACACTCACCGGCCACTTTATTATTGCTAGTAAAAGGTTGGACCCCCTTTTGCCTTCAGAACTGTCTTAATTCTTCATGGTATACTTTCAACAAGGTGTTGGAAACGTTCCTCAGAGATTTCGGTTGGTTATTTGAGTTACTGTTGCCTTTCTATCATCTCGACCCAGTCTGCCCATTCTCCTCTGACCTCTCACATCAACAAGGCATTTTCGTCCAGACGACTGCCGGTCACTGGGTGTTTTCTCTTTTTTGGACCGTTCTCTGTAAACCCTACAGATGGTTGTGCGTGAAAATCCCAGTAGATTAGCAGTTTCTCAAATACTCAGACCAGCCCGTCTGGCACCAACAACCACACCACGTTCAAAGTCACTTAAATCACCTTTCTTCCTCCATTCTGATGCTCGGTCTGCACTTCAGCAAGTTGTCTTTACCACCTCTACATGCCTAAAGGCATGGAGTTGCGGCCATGTGATTGGCTGATTAGCTATTTGTGTTAACAAGCAACTGAACTGTACCGACGAGTGTCGAAGACTTTTGAAAATATGTAAGAATGTAGAAACAGATATTCAAATATCTGTCACTACATTGATGTGTTAGTCCCTCCAAAACGTGTTTACAGCTCATGCTTCTAAGCAGGGTTCACTTTCCAGCTGAGAGCCTGAATAACTGCAGCTTTGTGTGATTCCCTTTGAAATGCACCTGTAGGTGGAGCTACTCGCTTAGTTTTTAGCTGTTAAAACTGGTGAAAACTTGTTCTCTGTTCTTCGCATGAAGAGCTTGTATCACAATCAGACATAAAGCTAGCACTGCATTACCAGGAACTGACTGTGCATATTTAGAGGTCTGAATTTAGACAAGTAAACATTGTTTTAACTGTATGAACATTTAAGTCCACTGTTGTCTGGCGATACAGAGCTAGATATAGATACAACAATGCTGTACAAAAGATCTTTGTTATCTTAACTTTCTTTCTTGTATCAGCACAGCTCAGATTCCACACCTAAGATAACCCAGCAACCTGTGATTTTATTGTTAGTGCACTGTTTAGGCTTCAATGAATTCAAAATGAAAGGCAACCAGGCTCTGTACTTTTAAATGCAGCTCATGAGAATTTTAGCTTTCATCCATATCACCATGCTCATTCGTATGCAACTAAATTTAGTATGCTAAGGAACTTGTTCTGCTTAATTTGAGGTGCTACAAGTGTGTTGTTACAAGTTACACCTCAGATGAACAACAATACTTAAAAGATTTGAATGTTTTAATATTTTCATTCAGAATCAAAATGGTATTTTCTATTGCTTTGTTTAAAATCAGGCCCAAAAAATACCAAAAAATAGAAATGAACATTTTTAGCCACATGCTTCGATCAGTTTAATAATGTGTGATCAATTTTAACAATTCTTCAGATTTGTGCTCTTCGGAAAATAGAAAATGTAAAATTCCACTTTTATGGGGTAAGAAGTTTGCTCAAATCGATAACTGCAGCAAAATCATGATTTCACTATTTCCAGGAGATTATTAACTGAAAGGTTTTCCCTCCAGATAGAAATGGAAGAAGAAAAATGAAATAATAGAATGCATGCACTGATCAGAGATATTGCGTAACTACATCACAAGCCTTAACAAAAGGCAATGCCAAAATAAAGTCACACACTCAAAACATGTTCATATTCCTGCTTTATTTCTGGGGTTATTTTATACAGTCCAGAAATGACCTTTCGGCTAATTAAAGCTGTGTCATAGTTGTCGGAAATTACTGTAATCGGAGCGATTTTCTCATTGAAATTCTGCATAAAAGGTTATGAGTGAATATTATTGTCAATAGGGACAACTAGTGGAAAACAGAAAAGCTAATGTACTTGAGATGAAAAGAGATGTTTTAGACTGTTTATTCAATCATTATATTTTATGTACACAACTATTCTCAGAAATACAGTCACCTGACCAACAGAGCTACTGTTTCTCATTTATATTTACAATATTAAATAAGATCCATTTTCTTCATTCACATCTTGTTGATATTCATTTCACGTAAATAAATGACAGTGACAATTCCAACTGGGTTTATTTGGTATACACTTTCCATGCTTTATTGTTGGTTATTTCTATGTTGCATTGCTATTTACAGTACATTTCATGCAAGGGGGAATTAGTGGTTATTACTGGCCAAGTAATGTTCAGTCATTCATACTTTAACAGATCATACTGGTGATTGTAAATGTGGGAGCTGCTAAGAAGGGTACTATTACATCCCTACATTGCACTGCACAAACACCTTAGTTCAGAGAGCAACACAATACCTCAAATAATGTACAGTATATTTCTCATAAAGCTCCTACAAGGGCAAGATCTGCCAGATGTCTTTTGTCAGTGTAGTCCCATTTGTGACACATTTTGGTATCTTTGTAGATTTCCTCACTGACAGTCGGAGGTTAAGAGGATGTGTTGAGGATCCTTGAGTCTGAGGAATCAGATCTCTCATCATATTCCTCATCAGCTGCATATATCGTCTGTTTGGCCGTGACGGGACAGCCATCCTCTTGGACACTAATTCGCTGTTCCTCTTGTGCCGCCCTTGAGGTCAGGATGGGTGAGCTGCGAAACGCCCCGGGTGAGGGGCCCGAGAAGGGCGAGACGTACTGGGAGCGGAGCTGGTACTGCTGCTGCAGGGTCATGGTATTCCATAGAGTCACGTCGCTGTGTACAAAAGGCCCTCCTGCCTGGCCGCGGCTCAGTGAGTTGCGCAGCATCAGTGGGTAACGGGGTGGCTGGGGGAAGCCATGCTGAAGCGGGACACCAAGGGGGCCAGGCACCATTCCACCGGTGGGTGACTCCGGAGAAAAGCGTAATGAATCAGGAACACGGAAAGCTGAGCCCACCGACCACTTGGTGGAAGAGACAGGATATGAGCTTAAAGGGTGCTCGAAGAGATGCCCATTGGAGGGAAGCACCAGAGCTTCAGAACCATCGGGAGAGGGCTTGTCCACTTTCGCTGAGGAGCGGCTGGACAGAAGGATCTCAATGGCACCAACTAGGTCACCCCCGCAGCCCCTCAGGATGAGCTCCAGCACGGCCGGCTTGTGGCCAGGGAAGATCTTTTTCAGCACCTCTAGAGGAGGACGGTTGGCTCTGAGGTTGAAAGGGAGGGAGACGGAACCCGAAAGACCCTCAATTAAGAGGTTGGGCTCACTGGGGTACTTTGGGCTGTCGGGTTTGGGTTCTGGATCGGTGCAGGGTTTGGAAGCACTGTAGCGGGGCTCTTCAGGATGAGAAGGAGGTTCCGGGGTGTTAGGGGTATAGCAGGGGTTGGGTTTGGGTTCCTCCGGGGAACTGGCAGTTTCTTGCTCTCGGTCGCTTGTGCTGCCACTGTTCTCTCCACCGGACTGCTCGCCGGACAGGTCCTCATTCAGCTCTGAAAATAAATCAAGATGCATTCATGAAAAGGAAATAAACTCTGCATATGCTGGAACTATTATTCAATTTTATATCTTAAAGCTTTTACATGTCTAAATATAATTATAAAGCTATTTTATATCACTACCCAGTAATTACTATGGATTATTTAGTAACTGCTATGAAACTAACAGTCATATGACATATGAAAAAAGTTTGGGTGCTCCTGGTCAAATTACATGTTTTGTTGATTTAATAAGTGAAAGAAAGTTAACATTCTTAAAATATTTCATGTTATAATGCACAATCACTGTTTATGTGCTGCAATTAATATATTAGAAAAATAAAAAAACACAAAATGAGGCCTATGCAAAAGTTGTGACACATTTTAGATTATATGTTTTTTTCCAATATGTTAAACACTAATAAACAGAAATTTTGTCAACTTAGAAAATGTTTAAACTTATTTGCACAAAGAAAATCAACAAAACATGTCAACTGACGAGGGGCATTAAAGACTTTAAACAAGCCATAAGGTCTGACAGATCCTCAGAAATGAAGGATTTAAAGGTCAGTTTTATGATTTTAGAATGACAAAGTACTGAGTGTATCAACAGGTTTTCTATAAAGGTAGGAGGCATATCATCCTGTGAATTAAACAAATAAGAATCACTAAAATGTACAAAAGCGTGTTTTAAAATTGCAATTGATTTGATTACTGCATAATTAATGATAAACAATAGAAACATTTTCATAAGGAGCTAAGAAACCACTCTGATGGCTTTAAAAATCAGGGTCTATCTTTAACAAACATAAGCACTGATTGTACTCAAGCATCAGCAAAATGCGCTTGACTTCAATTTGGACACATTTTAAAGGTGCGAGGCAAGACTTCAATAAAAAAGTGAAATGGGAAATGTTGTCTTAGGCCTCTTTCTGCATTACTGGAGTCAGAGGCCCAAGCTGCTCCCACTGCAGCCAGTGAAAGCAACATTGGCATGTTAGTTAACTCACCTGCCAGCACACCTCTGATTTATACCGCCTCACTTTATTCCCTATAACAGCTCTTAAGCCAAAAGTGCTGACTGGCTGCCACTGAGAGCTCTGCCGTCAATTCTCCTGCCCTACATTTTGCAAACAGATTGCCTGTTATTTGGTAACATTTCACCTGAGTTTGGAGCTCTCCTGGAAATGATGGCTATTGCCTTCGATTGGGGCTGTCCTGCCTTGATTACTGTAATCTTTGAAGCGATCAAAGATTGGCTGACTGCAAGAGGGCTGATGGAAAGTCGATGTCAATTTGGTCTCAGCCTCGTCTCTTATTGTACTGTCCAGTTTTCCCATAAGGCCACTGCAACAGAATAATTGAGTGCACTTTGGCACTTTACTTGCACTTCTGAACTGCATTAACAGCTAAGGATAAGAGAAATGACCATTAGTGAAACCAGTAATAACTTTTTCTTTTTTAAAACTATTGTGTGAATGGAGTTACAGCAGAGCTGAGTGAGAAATGATTGGTCACAGAACAGAGAACTCTTCTTATTACTATGTTATTTATTAATATTATTATTGATGCTAACTTTGTAGGGACATAAATTACACATATTAAACATATAGGCGTTAAACATATAAACATTCCAGAATTTTGACTTTGACTGCATGAGCATATTCAGTGTATATGCAAGCCTTACTTCCTTTAGGTCAAATGATAATTTTCTCTTCTGTTCTATAAGTAATTATTTTTCATTTGGTTCTGCTGTAACCCCATTCAGCAAGTTAGTTATAAAACAGTTATTACCCTGTTCAGTAGTAATTTCAATAATTTCAATAATAGTAATTTCTCCATTTTTCCCATTTAGTAGCTAATACAGCTCAAAAAAGTGAAGCTACTGTTGTTTTTTAATATAATTTTATCACTGTTGTGTTTATTATCAATATTATCATTTTATTATTATTATACTATATATATATATATATATATATAATATACATAATGATAATTCTAGCAAAATACCTTAATAAATAATATTTAATAAACAATAATATATGTACATATATATACACTTAGTATTTTAATTAACTTGTAGTTTAGAATTGTTTGTAACGCTGGTTTTGACTTGTTTGGATACGTTACAATTTGTTGCAAAGACAAAAGTTTCACTTTCAGTTTTTTTCCCCAGTAAGTTAACAGCCTGCATGTTGTTTCATACTAGTCTAAACACAGCGTGGTGTTTGTAAATCACAAGGCAGATCATAAACCGTGAAGCAGATGTAATGCGTGTCTGGACTAACGACAATAATATGTTTACAGTTATTATCTTTATGCCGTTGATTATATTAACCTGTTTTATATATTGAAAAAATATTGCTGTTTAAACTTTATACATTATATAAAGTTTACATTGGAAAATGTATATTTTAACTCAGAGACTATAACTATACCGAAACGGCACAAACGGAAAAGCTGCTGTACAGCGGGGAAAGCGCGGTTATGAGTTCTGACGTCTGAGGATCTGTTTAGGTAACAGAAGCGCTCCGTTCGTCTGGACAGCAGAGGTTTAAAGCTGTTTTCTGTGTGTCTCTGCTGGTGATGTGCCTGTTTGATCGCTGTGTTGTAGTGTTACCTGGTCCGGGCTGCGTGCTGAGCCCCTCTCCGCTCCAGCGCAGCTCGGCTCCGGGGGTCCTCAGCGCCTCCGGGATCAGGCTCTCCAGGCTCTCGCTGGCCTGCTGCCGCCTGAGCGCCACCTGCGCCGCCATCACGCGCTGCCGCTCGATGATCAGGATGCACTTGTCGCACGTGCAGTCCTTGAAGCGGCAGTAGCGCTTGTGGCCTTTGAGCCACGAAAGCACGCCGTGGTTGCGGCAGCGCGCGCACTTGGGCGTCCTCTGGAGCGGCGCGCGCGCCTGCGCCACCGGACCCCCCACGTACAGGTACGGCGAGCCGTAGCCGTTCATGCTCGAGGCCTCTGCGGCTTAGAGAGAAATCAGGACTTGCCACGCCGTTGAGGAGGATGAAGATGATGACGATGGTGAAGACAAAGAAGAGCCGAAGTCAAACGGGGATCCGCGCGAACTGCACGATCTGACCTCCCACTAAACGAAAGCGAACAACTTCCCACTGCTGCTATCTCTACCCATCACTGTCGCACGCACTTCAACTCCCCCCCCCCGGGGAATGATGAGGGAACACGTCAAACACCCTCTTTTTCTGTACTACTTACACCTCCCTAACAGACACGCGCATGCAACACTGCCTTATCGTTACACCTACTTCAGCAACGGGCGCGAACGAATAAAAAAAGCGTTTTGTGACCGCAAAAAAAAACTCATAGAGCAGCAGTGACCTACTCACAAAGCACACTGGACAACTCAAAGCAAGTTGTGCACCACTTCATAACCCGCGTGCATTTCTGCAACATGATCCTGAGCAATTATTCCAATAATGCTGCTGCAATTTCCAAAATCCACTGGGAATGCCCCCCCACCCTCCTCCTCCCCATCTCCTTCCACCCCCAAAAATCTGCAGTGCATGTTTAACCTCAGAGCTCCGAGAGGCCACTTTTAGTTTAACCACACGCTGTGCCTGCGAATTAAACAGAGAAGAACTAATATGCTGGTTTGCATTTGAATATGAGCTTAACTTATTCCCATGAGGAATTTCAAACAGGCGCACACGGTGAGCTATTCGACTTAATTGGGCGATTAAATGTTGGGGTGTGTTATTGGGGTTTTCAGCAATGAAAAACAACAGAAAGAGGATTTAGCTGAACTTGGGGAATGCACCATTTAAGTTACAAGGAGCTGACCAGCGCTAGACCACTGACCAACACTGGCATTTCAAAATCTCCTGCGATGGCAAAAGATATTAATTCCCATTTAACCTCTTTGTCAGTGCACTTGAAGGATTTCCTCACGCTGGCGATCATACATTAGCTGGCTATTGCTTAACATGTCGAGATGTCCCGTCCATCCTTACAGTGCTGGAGTCCCATTGAAACCCAACGCCGGGTTTCTCTTTCTCAAAATGGGTTTAGTCAAGCACATAATGGGATCCCCGAGCAGAACAGCTCTGAGAAGAGGGGCCCGCGCTAAACTCGCCCACATCAGCTCCGTTTCCAGGGCTGTTAAGCTTTTAATTGGCAAATAGCAGAGGAAATTTCAAGGTGACGGTAATGCGCCGTGCGAATAAATACGGAGGGGAGGAAAAGGGGGGCTGGGGATAATTTTATATACGGGATAAAATTATTGACATGTTATGGCCGTGGTGATATAAAATCGACTTTGTCGTTGTCCACAGGAAAAGGTTCGAATCCCAGCGGATTAAACTGGGCTAAACATAAAATATTACACCTAAACCTACACTGTTAAAATATTTAGCTTAAGGTTTACAAAGTATACCCAAAAGATGAACAAGAACGGTATCAAAACATGTCAACATTATATCATATATAGACATTAATAATGAGATAAAGATCCGTATATACTGAACTGTATATGACTGAATGGAAATGAAATTAATACCATTTATGATCGTATGATCGCATAATAAAGGCCTGTGTTTTTGTCCTTTACTAACTGACCACCAGTTTTAATTACATACAAAATCAACGCGTGTAATAAAGCACGTTATCAGCTAAACAGCCCAATGCACAACACAGCAAATCACTCAGCACTTTAAGTCAGTGTACCTGATCAAAAGTTCCTCTAAAATGAATTATATGCATATGGCTTAAAGCAAGCATGAGGCTAACCCGGGGAGGCAGACAGTAAATAGATGATGAGAACATTTTTTGGTAACACTTTATTTGAAGGCTACCTACATAAGGGCTTCATGACGCATCCATAAGCACTGAATAATGTGTTTATGAAGCACTACATTGAACATTTATTAAGTGCTTATGTCGGTTCTCGCAACCTGACATAAGATGTTTTATGAAATAAACGACATACTGACATAATATGAATTACCATTCAACATATTTACAGCACTAAACACATTTAAAACACGATACATAACTATTTATGTCAGCATTCTTAAAATGACATTGTATTGATATCATATGTGGTTTAAGAGAGGAGAAGAATGACATGAAGCAAAAACAATACTTCACACATAAACTGTAAAAACAACCTTTATGTATTTATCTCGGTCATAATCTGCCTTCTGATGTGATATAAAATTGCATCCATCATCTTATCCATGCCATGGAGGGAAGAAGGGTGGTCTCCAGGCATATTTCTCCTGATATCAATACAATTAAGAATGCTGACATAAATAGTTATGTATAGTGTTTTTAATATGTTTAGTGATGTAAATAAGTTCAATGTTTATTCTTATTATGTCAGTACAATGTCATTTATTTTATAAAACCTCTTATGTCAGGTTGCGAGAACCGACATAAGCACTTGTATAATTATTCAGTGCTTATGAATGCGTCATGAAGCCCTTATGTAGGTAGCCTTCAAATAAAGTGTTACCCATTTTTTTATGTCGTGGAATAGCGAGCATTTACTGTCTGGTCGAGTCTAAGCATGAACAAAAGCTATCTGTTGAAATGAGGAATATCGTGGTGGGATACGGTCACGTGCTCGGGGCATTTGATACCGTTCCACTTTAGAGAAGTGTTTCGGATTATTCACTGTAATTTACTTGAAAATATGTATTTTTGGTGCATGACCAAAACCGTTAAGGATTATGGGAAAAACTGCCCACAGCCTTGTTCAAGAGCAAAGCCTGTACAGAAAAAAGTCAGCGCAGATGGTGACGTATTGTGAATGAAAGCCACGCCCACAAAATATCAGTAATCCGAAACAGTATAGTGAGCTCAGCTGCGGTTCATCAATAAATGCAAGTAATAAAAGTTATGTGGAACCCTGTAATATAAGGAATATGAATGAACAGAGATGGAGGAAGGAAAAAAAACAATGTTAGAATAAAACAGACTATTCAAATAAAGTAAAAGGGCAAATCCACATATCCTTATACTGAATTCTCATAAAGAGCTCTCGTCTTTTTGGTTGTGAAATTTCACCCATTCAGATTTTTTTTGTTTTACAATTTCAAACTTTCTGTACTCCATAGTCCAGTCATTATTCTTGGTATCTGTAATTGCACCACAGAGAGGAGAACAGAAGAATAACACCAAAAACTTTTTTTCTTTATGACTTTGTCAGTTGAGTATCCACACTCTTCTCGAATCCCATAGATGAAAGAGACGGAACATATGGCTTCAAGAGAGTGGAACCCTATTTGGATCTGTACTGAAATAGATACTGCTGTAATTTCTGTGTGAGTTGAAGACAGGAGGGATTTGGGCATTACGCTATCAGCAGTACTGGCCTGTGCTTTATCAGTTCTGAGGCCCAGTGCTGTTTTATAGAGTGAAGGACAGCACAGAGTCTATAAACGTCCCACACCTGAAACTCAAGCATCTATAAACACATCTAAATCAACAGAGAACCTTTCATTGGAGCCACTGTTTGAATGTGTGACCGTTCACGTACTCAAAAGATGCCGACCATCAAGCGGTTGCAATGATATTTATGCTTAAACATATTTAACAGAAATCTAAAAAACTGCATATATCTTTTAGTATTTAGTGTGTTCTCTATTTCCTTTATTCTTTTTCAAAGAAATCTGAAAGGATATTCCACACCTCCACAGTTCTTAGATGTTGGTCGCTTTTTCTGTTATCACAATCTAAGTAATCGAAAACACATTCAGTGAGGTCAAGGTCTGGACTCTGGGGTGGACAGTCCATTGTTCTGAGAGCACCGTCAGCAGCTTTGTTTGATTTAAAGATTTCCTTTTATTTCATCACTTTCCTTTTCTCAGGAACAGCTTCCTGACAGCTACACGTTCCTTTCAGACCCATAGCATATATGCTATAGCATTCCATATAGATGGACAGAAACACCTGTGAATTTTTTCAGATCTGAAGAAAGAGTGGAGCTTGATTTTCGCCTCTCTCAAAGGTGACAGCTTTAAGTGCTGTTTATCTGATGGTGACAGCTTTGGTGATCCTCCAGGTCTTGCAGAGTTGCTAGGAGTCCTTTTATCTCTATATCTTTTAATATATATATTTTTAACTACCGTTCTCCAAATGCCTGCTTTTTTTGCTGATTCTCCTCTTCCTTATGCAAGTGGCTTATTTAATATCTAATCTCATTAGCAGCATTTCCTGAAAATGAATAGCTTGTACTTAAAGGCTGTTTGGACTGGAAATGAAATAAAGACTTTCACATCACTGTACTTAGCTGACCATGATGATTAGATGAGTATACAAAGATACGATGCATATCTAAAGCGTACTGTTGCTGTTGGAACAAAACGTTTTATCTCTGAAATGGTAATATTACAACAAAAGGAACCGGAATAAACAAACTTTGCATGTATGTTTATATAACAAGGTTAAGGCTGTTTGTATAGGTCCATACACAGCGAAACTTTAATGGATATTAAGGGAACCTGTTGTTTTGTGTAGAAAAAAAAGAAAGATAAATAAAGGGACTCACAAAAGAGATACTTCCTCTGCACACTAACATATCATTTAAACTCTTTTAATTCACCAGAAATATCTGCATACTTTCTTCCGAACCTGTCATGGCATGAAAGATTGTCGCAATCAATGTAAAGGTGATTACTACACCAAAGGTTAATTAGTGAGACCTTCCATACTTCTGTAGCTTTAGAGCTGTTCAGCTTTTTTGTGACAATTATGTGCAGGCTCAACCCTGAGCACGGCCAATGACCCGTCCACCTACCTTCCAGTGGGCAGATCTGCAATTGAGGCGACTGACAGGCGGCCAATAGGTAGCGGAGTAGTGAGTGATGGCGGGACATCTGTTCAGTGAAATGTTCAGCTAATTTCTCAGTGCAACTAGAGTCACCAAGGGCGTTCAAATCACTGCCATTCTGACAGCAGCCTCCCCTCCCAGTCACACCCACTCTATCTCAGAATGGACACGGACAGTCAAAGCTACACTCAATTCCCTTGTTCATTTCTAAAGGCCCCAGTGCAATGGTGTTTTAATATACTAGCTTTAAAGGTAATTAAGTTACATCTGTACATACTACACTCAACCTTTAATGGCAGAATTTCAGCAATTATTCCACGTTGTTTAAGGAATTAATTACTGATAACCAGTGAGATATGGTACCCTAAATGCCTTTTTAATAAAGACTGACCTTCATTTTACTGTGTAATAATAGAAAGTTCTATGCTATCCTTCATGTAAGTGATATACCTAAATGTTCAGTATCTGCTGAGTGAATGTTGAAAACTGGTACCACAACTGGGATGTTTTTCTGCACCTCCGTGTTATATAGAGAGGAAAAATGCAGACAAGTACCTGATTTATTCTAAAAAAAGGCACAATTTTTCTGCATAATGAATTAAAATGTAAATAAGGTCATTCAAAGTGGTTTGATCTGAAATGCTATGTTCCAGAGAAACTTGCAGAGCCAGAATTGTGGTGATAGGAAGTGTTTAATGTTTGTAAATGCTACTTCACTGGCAGTTATTCCATGAAAAGTTTACAAATACATTTGGAATAAGGTGTTGGCCTTAAATTTTGAAAGTCCGTTCATGGCAGAGAGGTACGTTCTAAGGCAGGATCCAAAGAAAACACTATTTTACCATTATACACATTATAAAAACTGAGAAATTTGCAGTTTCAGTAATTATTTTTGGATAGTAAAAAGAACGGCTGTTTTTACATTGTAGATACCACAACCCTAGGTTCCTATCTCCACCACTGTAAAGAAATTAATGTACGTTTCTCTACAATGAACCATTTCACATCAACAGACTCTGAATAAATTTGTTTACATCGCAACTAGTGCATTCATTTTTAAAGCAGTCACAATGCCTATAGATTTATAGATGCGATAGATTTCAGGGAACCTTCATTTTATGGGGTAATCTAAGACAACAGATATATTTATAATAAATATTTATATATATATGTTTTTCTATGCTTATATATCTGTGCTTTCTGACAGTCAGCATCTTGGAAATATACAGCAAAGTTAACGCTGCTGATGCAAGACCATTCAACTGAACAAGAGGAAACGCCCAGCTTACAAAGCAATACAATGAATTTAACTACTGATATTAGATATCAGAAGAGAGCAGGAAGAGTCAAATCATGTATTGCCTCAGTTTGTTTTAGTTAGGATAAATCTTTTCTTGATTTTTCAATAACCTTGGACAGTTCAGCAAAGTGTCGCCAAACAATATACAAATTCCCTGAGCACTGCAGAGTTTGCTCTTTCCAATCCATTACATCCCAAGCCCAACACGCAGCGCATATGTAAAGATGAATTGCATTAAAGTGGGCCTTGTTTCAGACTGCACGGTCATCAACCACTTTTATGGTGATTCTTCCCTCCCTTAAATTCAGAACTCCTGACTATGAAAATGCAGCTGAGGAACTTGCCCCCCCTCCCCAAAGAGTAAGTGTGCTTGGAAGCATCTTGAGGACGAGTACAGCTTTATCGTGGCTCTGCCTCGCATGCGGTGGCCGTGATTGATGGTGCAATAGCAGCTCAAGGAAAACAAATCCAGCGACACTTCTCAGGCCGCCGCTGGAACACAGGCTGGCTTGCAGCAACAGAAGGACATGGGACGGGCCGCCTCTGACAACCCCCCGTGATGAAAGGGCCTTCCTTAACTAAACTCGTAAAGCACAGGGCAATAAAAGTCAATCTTCTGTAAAATCCAATTAAGTCATTATCTGACTGATTGTATCTTTAATTGAAAACAGAAGTGACAGTAAATTTCTGTGATATATCAGGATCAATCGATACTGCCAGGCGATCCGCTCCGTGGTGGTGATTTATAATGTCAAAGCCGCATAGGTAACTCCACATTCTTCTCACTAAAACCACTGGGGGATGAAATTAAGAGTAAGTGCGTTTAATAAAGAAAGAAAAAAGAAAAACACGCAAGATGGTTAGGTTATTGATTACAGCAGATGCGGTGGGAATCCTGTGAATGTTTTCAGAAGCGCAGGGCGAAGAAAATACAAGTAATTTTCATTTTCGCTTTTATGCGGTGCACTGTACACACAAGCGACGTGAAAACCAGTCATCAATAACAGTTCTGTCTTCCCCAAAGCACAAAGCCACATAAACACCAGAGTACTGCAAATGAGCTTTCCCGCTGTTTTATTATTTGAACATAACAATAACCTGCGCTTTTGCAACATGCTATTCAGAATGATTATCCATAACAGTCACAGTAACAAAGTGCAGTGGTTAAGGCAACAGAACCATTTTGTGGCCAGTTGTTCTGAGCTGCAGTTGGAAAGAAGGTAAATCTTAACATGACAAAACTGTGTAAAACTATGAAAGTTTGTGAAAGTGTTCATGACTGAACTGATTATAACTTAAGAGTGAAGAAAGGGAAATGAGTCCAGAAGAACAATGATATGCTCATTTGTTTCATTGCTAAAAGAATTAAAATAAAAATAATACAATTCAAAATTTGGAAAACACAATGCAGATGCAAAAAGATAAAAAAAAGAAATAACTTCTCAATAGTTCCCTCTAAAACTGTCTAGTTGTGAAGCTTGTATTACAAATTATTGTGCTGCTAGTCATTTTTTGTACAAGTGTGACTTCTATGAAAGCAACAAATGTGTCCACATACTGAATAAGGAGTATGTAGAAAGTAGTTGTACTATTGCCCAAATTCCAATTTTATTATGGCAACAAAGGAGATGCAATATAAGGTAAATCTGCTCAAGGACAATCACTTTTTTAAAAAAATCTCAAATCAACAACAGTTCTGCAAAGACTATTAGCATCAAGGGCAAAAGGTGACAACTCTTATGTTACTGGGGAAAAAAGCGGTCCACTTCTAATCTCACAAACCTCTCTCAAGGAGGTAGATATTGATGCAAATCATCCCAAGTTAAATGATGCCCTGTGCGTGGTGGCCATAAATAAACACTGCATTGGCTGCAGTGAGATTGGAGCATAATTCATTAGTATCGCTTGCTCACTTTCTGCATACTAACCCATATCTGCATCACCTATTCTCTGGACGGTGTATTGTGCTGAAGTAAATTTACACATGTATTAGGAAAGACGCAAGAATCATCTATGAGTGAATACTATGTAATGAAGGATTAATTTTTAGGGAAAAAAAAGTCAAGTTCCATTTTAACCAGATCATTGTCTACAGTGAAGACTTTACTCCAGTGATTATTTCAGAAATAATATTTAGCCTACTGCAACAAGGTTATTAAACTTCTGATTAGCATGCATTATTACTAACTTACAAGGTTCCTGCAAGAGGGAATTTATTGAGTGATGACCTGTAGTCTACCCACATTATTCCCTTCCATCTTTCATATTAAGTATTGCATGTATGCACTGTAATGTACTTTATATGTATCTGTACAATCACCAGAATTGTATTATACATCTTGTTGCCCCATTTACTATTGACAAGTGGCAATATCAGAATCATGAATTCAATTGATCAATTAGTCAGTCTTAGAATCAAACTATTTAATTATCATTCTGATTATAGAGAAATTAAACTCAAACAAACACAAATGACCTCGCTATCAAAATGAGTATGCACAACGTGGCATAAAACAAGATTTTTAAACATTTCATCAAACTTAATACATTTAATTAAAGAAATCAAACAGAAACAAAATACAGCAGCATCTAATTCTACATTTGATGCTTACAACTTATTTTAGCTTATAACGTTAACCCCTGAAGGAAAAACAACAAGGACTTAACCCCAGTGGGCCATAGTAAGTCTATTGCAGCTGGTTCTCAGAGACTTTACTTGGCAGCTCCCTCTATGATGGAATCCACAGTAAACACTCCAGTGTCTGAGTTGGCCTCACATTCGGGCTTGTTCTCTGCGCTCACCATAGGGTTGATGGACATGCAGGCCAGGCTGGTGTCGTGAGCTCCGTCAGCAGGAAAGGCTGATGTGAACAACAGAGAGGCCCATGTGAAAAACAACTCAGCTCTGTACGGCAGAGCATAGCTGACACATACTGAAATACTAGAGATACATAGTCATCAGCCATTCAAGCAGTTTCACAATTATAAGTTAAATCAGAAGAGGTTTATAATTCTAACACCAAGTCTGGCTATTAAAGTCCATAACATCAGAATATTATAATAATATAAAATATAAATAATATATATAATATATAAACTACTCAATTCAGGAAATCTCAACTTTCACCACTATTTGATTTTATTCTTCTAGCACCTATTTAGAATTACTACACTGAACATACAAATGTTATCAGAAAACCAATTTCATTTTTGAAAGTGTACCAATTTTTTTTTTTGGCAAAGATTAACCACATACCTTACTACTTATTATTATAATTGACTGTAACTGTTTTGAACATTCAAAAATGAAGTTGATTCACCACATCACCATACACCAACAGATTTCTTATACCCTTAGTACATGCAGTATAGATGTAATATGATGTAGTATCTTGTCCTAAATGCCACTCAAACATCAGCTTAAAAATTTTGCAGCTTGCCTTACATGACATATACAAATATGAAAAATGTGATAAAAGAAAACACTTTTATGACCATGAGTTCATATTTGTCAACCAATATACAGGAAACCTGTTATCTTCTTGTAATTACATTGCTGTCAGCACTCAACATTACAACAAAGTAGACAAAGTGCTCTCACACATGAATCATACAGGCCACGTTGAGTTGAAGCTCCACAGGCAGAACCACTGAACCTCGTGACGTGTATTGAGTCATGGGGACTGCTGAGCACACACAGTACAAAAAAGCCTAGAAGAAGGAGTGCTGGATAAGCAACGTCTCAACTGAGCTGAGCTTTCTGTAGTGCTATATACTTTATATAAGAGTTTAGTGAGCTCAAAACAGGACTGTATTAGTAAATGCAAATGGAGGAGACATGACTTTTTGTGAAAAAATACTAGTATTATGCAAAAGGTCAGAGACTTATTTATTTAATTTCTAGCAAAAATGGCCATTTGACCATTATTTTGCTAATTTTCCTTCAGGATCAATAAAGTATCTATCTGTCTGTCTGTCTGTCTATCTATCTATCTATTATGGGAAAAATATAAATATGTACCAGAAAATTAAACAGAAATGTCAACAAATATAAACATATAATACATATTTTTTCCAGTATTTAATGTGTACACACTTTGCCTTTATGACACCTATGACCACCCAAGTAATCCCAAACACATTCAACAAAGATGAAGTCTCAGCTTTGTGGAGTCCATTGTTCTGAGAACACCAGCGGCTTCTTTGTTTAATATTCTTACTTTTTGTCTGCGTCCTTTTCTCAGTAATGGCTTCTTGACAACTACACATCCTTTCAGGTCTACAGCATAGCTTTTTTTCAAATCTGAAAGAAAGCATGGAGTTTGATTTTCTATATTCTCAAAGATGAGAGCTTTAAGTCCCATTTCACATCTCACATAAGGTTCACATATTCAACTAGAAACAGCCCCCTCTATTAACACTGCATCACATACTGTTAACTGTATAGGAAGAATAAAAGACATTTAACATCTGTTAATGAAAATTTGAAATAAACTTGAAAGTTTGTCTTTAACAATTTGTACTGGTTTACTTGTCAAAAAATGCTTAAAAAAGGAATTTAGTGTAAAAATGTAAAACGGAACGTAAATTAAATTACTTTTTTAATTAACATATATAAACAAATTATGTAAATAAAAACAAAAACAGTTTTTATAATAGCAAGGATAACCTTCTCAGTCTGGTTTTATTTGAGTAGAAATTAATTAAATTATATATGATGTTAAATTGAAACACTTGCAGCACAGACTATTACAATAAAGTGCATTACAATAAGCCAAGGATCACAGCTTGTGCACTGAGCCAGGTCAGTGCAAACTTAATTTCATTCAAGTGTGAATATGAAACTGATATAACGGTGTCTACTGGTTCATCTTATTCACAAGGAAAGCGGGAGGAGTAATGATGGGGATTACACAAACCCAATTTAGCTGCTTTCCTGACCTTCATAACCTACACTAGGCAATATGGGGTTCATCTCTATGCCACTCTTCACTTTCTCCTCCTTCTCCTCCTCCCTCTACCCAGTGCTCCGCTCTGGCGTGGAGGTAATTAAGGAGCGCTGGCGGGAAAAAGGAGTCATTTTTCTCCTCATTAACTTTCTGATTGGTTTCAGGCTTCAGGACTGGGCACGCCGCCTGCAGTTTGTCACCCGTCCCAAACTGGCCAATCGTTAATACTAATGTTTGTGTAGCTAAACTGCGCAGATGCTCTTTGAACAGCAATAACATGCAGTGAGGGAAGAAGGGGGGTGGTTTGGAATTAGCCGTGCCTGTGTTAATTCTGAGGGAGTTCATCAGGGGGAAATCTATGGTGTAATTAAAAGGAAAGCTCTTGCGGGTGACTGGACAGGTCGTTTGCATGGATGGTAAATCATGCACTGGGGCCGCGGACATGTTCTGTATCACAGCTTCGTTGCCTTTGATTATCGCCATATTACCATTTAATACAGATTAATGTTGGACCCTGGCAAATACTTTAAAATGCTTCCAATGGGCTTTTAAATGATCTGGTACTACAGAACAAAAGAAATTAGAAAAAGCGATTTGTGTACCAGTATATGTATGATATCCAAAACGATCAGTGTAAAGAATTAGCAGCAGCATATCACAAGAAAACCACATGGTTGAATTCTTTCTCCCAATTTTCTAATGCATTTGATATGCAAGCCTTTAGAATACAGAGCTACAAATAGCATGTATATGGTCTGTAAACAATGTGCTTTCCTTTTTTTTATGCCAAAGACTGGCAAGAACTCAACATTGCCAAATAGTGTAAAAACCCACACGTCCATCAAGTAAACAGTACTGAAACAAGAGAGGATTTACGTTTCTGTATGCTAAGAAAGAGCTTATTCTTGGCTGAACTTTTGCCCTCTTCACCTCTGTCCAACTGACTATCTTATATTTCCAAACTATTAAACCCTCTTTGTGTGTTTTAACAAAAGGAAGCCTTTTTTAAGTCCACAAAAAAGGGGAGGGGAATGGCTGAAAGAAGCTCAATCATTTCTGGCAGTCAGAACAAAAAGTGAACAAAAGCCTAGATGTGAGAGAAGATGGTAATTTAGGCCTGATCTATTGTGGATAAGGCTTTTCTACTGCTTATATACTACCTGCAGAGGGCCATGAGGGTGCGTAATGCCTCCACTAAGATAAACAAATACACTCTTGCATATACTCACACAAATGTACTTATGTATGTTTCAGAGTGACAAACTTTTACATAAACTGTATGTCTACAACTTTAAAAAACTTTCTTCTTCCAAAAAGAAGGGTATTAGGGACTACTCTTTTGGGAACGCTTTACACTAGATGTTGAAACATTGCTGTGAGGAATGTTTTGCTTTGAAGATTTTTTTTCCATTCAGGCACAACAGCATTAGTGAGACCAGGTACAGATGTTGCATGATTGGTTCTTAACCAAAATGCCACTCGAACTCATCCCAAAGTTATATCAAAGTTATATCCTTCACTCCAGAGAACACTTTTCCACAGCTCTAAGTGCAATGCTTAGTGGGCTGTACACCCCCTCTAGCCAACTCCTGGCACTGAGCATGGTGACCTTTTGCTGCAGCTGCTCAAGAGCGTCCCATTCTATTGGCAATCACTTTTAGACTATACCAGTTGTGTGTGGAATGGGTCTGGATACTTTTAGACATGGAGTAGATTCAAAATATCTGGCTAATTCAATACTCATTCACAAAATTCAAAAAGACTATAATAATACTACTTTAGCAAACTATAGTATCAAACAACAATCAAGAACTTTGAAAGATCTAGCTTTGCATTTTCCCTTTAGGATGATGGAGGCAGTGAGTACACACAGATGAAGACATGACTTGACTGAAGACAAGGCAGTGAGAGATCCTCTCATGGAACGACATGCGCATCTCTCTCTCAATCATTAGAGCTGTGGCAGGACTTAATGGCGCAGAAAACACAGTCCAACAGTGGGAGGTGGGGGTGCAGCACCTTAAACAGATGCTGACTCCTCAGAGATTCAGTGGCTACTGCCACCACTGCTGCAGGAGACAGATGCTGCTGAAGAAGAGGGGCCCTCAGTCTGATTGGGACTGGGTTCTAAAGCACGTATGACTTGCTTTCAGTCAGGCTTACTGGTATGCATTCAAGGGAATAAATTCTGGACAGGGCAGAGTCTTGCTGTCTACATGCACAACAGTAACTGCAATGCTGGTGTTCTACTGTAGATAAGCTAACTGTCTTATGCCAAAACAAGAGATGGATTAATGAGTAATCACTTAAGGGCTCATTACATAACTGGCTATTTGAGTAGTAAAATGACTGCTTGAAATCTGCATATCTACTTATATCCAGAGTCTGATGGGTGTTGTTGCGCAATAGTCACTACCACCAGCCACCTATTTTGACCTTTGACAGTAAGAGGCCTTTTGACTGACATGAAAAGTGACCAACCAGAGACCACTGTTTTCATCTGATGTCAAAACATAAAAACAGATCCTGAAACACTGCAAACAAGCGCAAATTGCATGTTTACATGCAATGAACTGCTTCTAAAAACTCTTGAATAACTTTTAAAGAAGCAATGCCATGAACCTCACAAACGTATTTACATTTTTTCAAACAGCTATAGGCCAATTCACATTGGAAGCATTAGTGTAGGCTTTTTAAAGGCAATCTGACCGAACAAATACGCTTCCCTAAATCCAACTCAAATCACACACTTCCACTTTCTATAGCTCTTGAAATTATGATTAAATCCATATTTTACTAAAATGTTTGATCTAATAGTTGCAAAGAAACTGCCTTGCATCGTACTAACATCATGTGGAGGTTACATGGTGGATTTTTATGTGAAAAAAATTATGATTTTGTTGTGTTATTTGTAATAGATCTGTTTGTGTTGTGACATTCCAAACACAATGTACAGCAATTTAATAATAAATCCAAAGAATTTAGCATATTTAGAATAATTAGAAAATAAAAAGAAGAAATTAAAGCTTATATTTCGGCCCAAGGCAATATGTGATTGAGCTCAGTTGGACTGCATAAGGATTGGAGACACGGTCACTTGCACTTCACTAATGCTGTTTACATGTCGCAACTGGTGTAAATTTAGGATATCTCTTCTCCCAAAAGCCTCACTGTTGTTAAGATATGTAGAGCAGCCAGGTGCTCGCTATCGGAGACTAGCTAAAATTTCATTTGCAAAACAGAATTTAAGATTTTGTATTTTAGGCCTATGTGCATTACAACCATGAAAATCCATCTCTGTTTTTGTTATTAAACTGGTGTGGTAAATAAAGCACAATATAAATGTTCGCATGTATCAGGCTGCTTAATACATTTTAATAGACTGCTTGATATTTTGTTAGATTACTTGATCACAAAACTATTAAAAATGCAGAGTAGGATACTTTACAGAAATTACAGAAAATACTAAATATATACAAATACTAATATTTCTAGCTAAATGGTTCAATGTCAGAGTTCATATACCATTTAGGACTTTAACTGACTTAGACTAAAAACCTTTTGTTTTGAATGACCCTATTCCTTAATTATGTTTATTAAAACAAATGATTGAACAATATTCCATTTTATCACTACAAAAACAATAGTGACACTACTGAAACTTTATCATATATTTTGGTGGTGATAATATAAGCTAATGCAAAAACACTAGCCAATACATGACTAGCAAACACAGCTTTGAACAGCTGTACACACATCATAATATAATATAAAAAAGTTGTTTCAGTAGTGAAAATTCTTAATGTTACACACTGATTTTCAGACCTTGGGACACATTTATTTCAAAACAACAGGATCTAAATGCTCACCATGTGACCATGAAGGACAGGGATGTCTCCCCCCTCACTTCCTGCTCTAAAATGCAGGGGTATGGCTACAATAATGCTCCACCTCTGCTATCACGAAAACTCTTTGTGTTTCAGTAGTGATAAGAAAATGAGAGACATTTTTTTTTTAATTAAAAAACTCTTAATAAGTCTAAAACCAAAAAGATAAAAAACGAACAAAAAACACAAAAGAAATTTAGCATTACTATCACAAACTGAAATCTAGTGGTTAGGGTTTGGGACAGCCACCTCCCAATAGTAATTACATGACATTACACAATTTAAAAAAAGATGATTTTGTATACATTTAGTTTATGACTATCTCTATTAATGCCTAGGGTTTAAATATCACAAAAACTATATGATATATTAATTACTTGTTGTCCTATCCAATCCAATTCTTATAACAGTTGAACTTCATCATTAGCTTTACCTGGAAGAACAGACCATTACCATTAGAACAGACACCTTCAATCTCTGTTATTGGACCATTAGAGAACAGCATGAGTGGCTAGCAGTGTCTGACAGAAGGCATCAGGCAAGGGTCAGAGGCTAATTAAACACAGAAGCACCTCTAGCCCTGCATTGTTAACCAATCTGTCCCCAGCCGGGGACTGTCACTGAAAGAATTGACAGGTCCTCCTCCATGCTAAATCATTGGCACTGTTACGTTGCTTTGCTAGCCCCCACAAAATGACCTGTCCATCTTTGAGCTCCTGTTTTGATTCGTCGAAACATTATGGATATACTATAATTGCATGAGACGCATGATTGATGATTTGAGAGATTTCTTGTCTGTCAGTTTAAATGCGAGAAAATAATTGCAGGTATGGAATAAAAAATGTAGGATTAAAAATAGGGTGATGGGCTGTGGCCCCAAGGGCAAAACCAGTGTCTCAATACATCCAGCTGAGACTTTTAATGGCAAATTTTGAAGCAAGAGTTGAGGAGAACCTTGGAAAATAGGCCTGTCTCAGGCATAGTAATGTTTTTAACCGATTAAGTGTACAGTGATGCTAAATTAAATGAGGATCTGCATTTCCAGAGCACACGGTTTTGACATTTTGGCACTGATATAAAACATTACTGGTGTTCAAAGGCAGGCTATGAATTCAAATAAAAAAGGACTTAATGGCTTTACATTCACAAGCTGACTATCTCTTAGCATTTTGACAAAATTAAGCATGAGGTGATCATTCATTTCAGGTATAAGGATCAAATAATCTGTAAGATAGAATTTTGTTCACTCAAAACTGCTTCCAAAACATCTTATTAGTCAGCGTCTGATGTAAATAAATCTTTTAAATGTTATCTCATTATCTTGATCTCAGTGACTCAACCTGTCTTTGAGCAGGACAGTGGCAAAAGCAAGAGAAGAACATAAAGCAGTGCTCCTTACCCATGTAACCTCCTCTGTGCCTCAGGCAAGTCTTAATGGAGATGTTGTACAAGACATTACAACAGTACTTGAGCCTGAAGCAGGCAATTATGCTGGTATTTAACCAATCCATAGAGAGGGAAAAGACAGAGCATTTAGCATCAGCAGCAGTGAGAGGAAGACAGCATGAAATGGAGGAGTCGCTAAGCGTGCCTGTTAGACAGCAGACTGTGGTTAGACTCCAGCCATGGATGTCGCCTCTAGGCTGCCGATTCATTTTAAGATTTAGTAGTAGAAAGCTTTGTTGAGGTTTTGTCATTTAAGATGCATAGATCTTGAAGTCCATGCAGTATTGGCTAAAATGCTAAATGCAGCTATAATAAGATCAATATCCAAATCTGTGAAGCACAGCTCCTTATAACTATAGGTTATTGAAAGTCAACATTACATTTGAAAAGCAATTTTATAAACAACCTGTCAGCATGATGGCAAATTGACCTGTGTCATATGCTTGTCTATTGATTCTGGAGGAAAAGTGTTAGAGAGATATTTTAGACATATCTCTTATTTGGACCATTTAAGTGAACTCAGGGCAAAAGAAAATTATTTAAAAAAAAAAACAAACATAACTATAAATACTGCAAACATGACCTCATGAGTTCGGGCTATCATTAAGATGTTGAGAGCCTGCTCTGTTGAGGGTGATGTCAACAGGGCCGGATTAGCAGGGTTCAGAAAAGCTCAACAGATTTTCTGTTACATGAGACATTACACCTCTTCCTGTTCAATTTTTACCACTTTATTGTACTTAGACCTTTGAGAAAGAATCACTTTTCTCTGTGTTAATCCCACAGTGAAAGAGAGTAAATGGTGTCTTTGATTATGCTTGTGAGACTTTTATTTCCAGAAACTCAAGACTGTGGCAAGGTTGTCACTGCTGATTTATATTCTCAAGGGTATACCTAGACTGATCCTGAAAGTAATAAGATCTGCATCAAAGAATTGAGCTTCATGACAAATAACACTGTGTTTTCCTCCATATTAAAATGACTGTGGTTCACTGCTTAAACTATAGGCTTATTATTCATTAACTGCTATTAATCATTTAGTGACAATGAAAATAATAAGTAACATGCATGCAAAAGTCAGAGAGCACCCATCATTTATTTAATTTCCAGCCAAAACAGTCCTAAGTATTTGCTGTTCATTGGTCAGAAAATATTTACTTAGGAGATTAGCTTCAAGATAATCCACTTTCACAAGGAAGAGGAAAGTTAAATGAAAATAACTGAAAAACAGGAGTTTCCAAATCTGGATTTTGAAAAATGATTCAAAGAAACTGAGACTCCAACTAACCATGCAAGACCTAGTGGACCACCAAAACTATCACCTTCAGATAAACTGTACTTAAAGCTTTCAACAAATCAAGCTCCACTCAAGCACAAGATAATCAGGTAATAGATAGAATCTACAGGTGTTTCTGCTCATTTTTCCACTCTGAGAAGATAACACTGTTGGTCTGCAAGGATGTGTCGCTGTCTAGCTGTAAAGATACTGTTGCTGAGATAAATTCAGCAAATCAAACAAAGAAGCTGCTGGTGCGACCCCTGAGAGCTATGACATTTTATTAAGTTGTTAAGTTTTCGGTGTAATTTTCTTTCAAATATATCTTTCTTGCTTTTTTCCTGATACTGAGAAATAAACAACTTATAGCTGTTCTGACAGAAAATTAAACATGGGAATGGAATTTAATGGCTTAAAACAATAATGTGAAACAGAATTGTGAATTTGGAACAAATGAGTAGGCTGCCAAAGACACAGAGAAATAACAGCAAGAAATACGTTGACCATGACTGATGGCACACATCATGGCACACATTCATATGCCACAATATACATATTTATAAGCTGGGATATAAGAAACAGGAGCCTATTTTAGAGTATAAACAAAGGAGCCTTCATTTAACATTGGGTTTGGTATACACAGAACAAACAAATTCAACAGGGGTTTGTTTTATATTATAAATGAAAGCATTGAGTGAATATGATTTATAGCAGGAATGATCTATTATTCTTGTGGTTTTGAAAAAGCAGGACAGCATCCTGAGGGAACATATAACAGTAAGATCAATACAGATCTGTAGTTCAGATAAGACTGCCACTTCATTACTTATTTACTTTTAGTTCCATCCAGTGGTAATGGCTGTTCAACTCATATAGGAAGGCCAACTCTACTTCCTGTTATCGTTCCCCTTCCAACACTATAACTCCTTCATCTGAAAGCTTCCAAAGTAAACTTGGCTCGCCCTACACAAGACAACTAACTTTCAGCAATGAACAGCGACAACAACAAAAAAAATGCCAAGCGTGAAAGAAAATGGTAAAACCTGAAGCTGTCTCGTATAACACTAAAATTCCAACATAACTCATGGCGGGCACATCATCTCAGTGGATGACGGGCGGCTCTCGTGAGCATTTGGTGGGTGGGGGCAAGGGTGGGGGGTAAGGCGGCCCCGGGCAGGTGATGGAGTGCAGTGTCACCCGCGGCCCAGTCGATTTACGACAGAGTGCTGCTGACGAGCTCGCAGCAGTAAAGCGCGCACAGGGGCGTATTTCACAGCGAGCTGCCTTTTATGAAGAACACTTGGACGCCCCGGCAGGGCCGCCGCTCGTGACGGATGGAGAAAGACGCATGACAAGCTTCATCATTGTTTGTAAATCTTAACTGTTCCTGCTCACTAACCCCAGAGGCAATTTTCCTGAGACGGTGGTGGAAGGGGCCCGCTCAGAAAGGACAGCGTGGCACTCCTGAAGGTTATTTGGGCTCGTATTTGGCCAACTGATTACCCACCGGCACAAGGGGGGAAATAAATACACAGCACACCACACTTGAAAACATCAGGCAGAGCAGCTATATGGGCTACTCAGAGGCCTTCTCAGAGAAAGACACATGTCTATGATTGCATTACATCATTCTCTACATCTTAAAGATCAAGGATCAAACTTTGTAGTTTCTATCAATAAATAGAAAGTTAATCAATAAATCATGATATATAAAGTTTGAAAACATTTATTGGGATATTCTTCCAGATATATGTCCAGGCAAAAACCACAACCGAAAACCAAGGTCAAATTAACACATTATATGCAAAACACATTTAAGAATGATTTTTGCCTGAGCATACAATGTAGAACCACAGAGAATATCAAGACATAAGTAGTTCATATTGGTCATCTGGTAGTATGCTAAATCAAAATCAACTGAATGATCAAGTACAGGTCACTGCTTGCAATTAAAGTATGTTAAACTTCTATTTTTATTTATAATATAAAATATTTTCTTGTTGGATGGTTAAAATGCTCATGCCTACTAAAAATCATACCTATTATCTATTACAACAGTGTAATCTCTAAGGATTATCTAACAAAAGGGACAGTTACAGGTATATAGTAATGCTGGGAGACGGGTCTAGAATTTGGTGGCTAATCGGAGTTGGCTGTACAGGATGTACTAATGATGATGACAGAAAGTGTGAGAGATGTTGATGTGCCACAGTAGAATGGGAGGTGACTCAGTGCAGATAACAACTTTCTTCAGTCATGCCAGCCTGGTCATGCATGCAAGGTCATGGCCATTGGTTTTCCCCTCAGAACAGAATCTAAACTGGGTAGAACTAGCTGAACAAGAGAGGAAACGCACAAAAAGGCATATTTTGAAAAGCCATTGGCTTTACTGGTTTAATGTTAAATACTTACTGTCAGGCAGACATACTTGCATACATCAATTCAGTGGAGTTTTATGCTTAAATTTGATGTTAAAATTTTTATTTTGAAGAAAGATGCATGCAGAATTGTCACTAGCAGCTATCACATAACTTGCTAAATCCAAAACACAGGAAGCAAACAGCAGACTGGCAACTCCTTAATAACTGGGCAGTTAGTATCACGGTTTTGGGACCACCCGGACTGAAGCGTTTTTGTGTTGTAATGGAGCATGGGACCCCCTGGAGTGAGAGTGGGGGCACCCTCATGTTTGGGCCACTGGAAAACAGCATGTAAAATTTATTAAGAGCCAGAGCAGGTGAAGGGCTTTGGGATATGGGGGAATGGTGGGTCTATTGAAACACCTAAAGCATGCTAGCATTCTATCAGCATCACTTATGAAACGTCCATCTGCACGTTTTCATTCTGGGTGGTTTATAACCAAACATTGCCAAAATAATTTTTAAAAATGCAAAGTTTTAAAACTAATAGCTGTTACTGTTGATCAGGCTTATTCAAGAACATCAGCTAATTTTTATATCAGGTTATGATTTTTGCAACTTTGAAAACAGAATGAGTCTGTTTGTACTACATGTGGTTCCTATCTCTTTAAATCTGAAGGTCTAGGACAAATGGCCATAATAAAAGTTTTACTTTTGAATTTATGTATTTGTGAGAATTTTATGGCGCCCTTGACTCACAGAGAGAACCTCCCTCAGATGTACTTGTGCACACTGTTGATAAACTCTGGATAAAACTTTATGGGCCTGTGAGAGGTGTGTGCGTGTGTGTGTGTGTGTGTGTGTAGGGGGGGTTGTGAGACACACAGACAGAGAAAGAAAGAGAGAGAGAGAGAGAGAGAGAGAGAGAGAGAGAGAAAGAACTGACCTGCAGCTTTAGGCTCAGGGCAGGGATTGTTCTCCTCCAGGGTGAAAATGGGGGGCACGCAGGCAGCTGTGCCCAGGCCCTGGCCGAGATAGGATGCTGCTGAGTAGTAGTGCATACGGTATTGCTGGGGCACGTTGTGGCTGGACAGGCGGCTATCTCCACTGGGCATCTGCTTCAAAAAGTTAAATGATTCACATGCCATTAAGATTAAAGCCATTTCTGTAGGCAATATGAAGAAATATGAAGAAATTCCCTTATTTCTTGCGGAACATTAGCTACTGGAGTAACACAAATAATAAATCTGATTCCTGCAACAAGCCTTATTCTTGAACCAGAGTAGGTCATGTCTCATCAAGACATGTTAAAAAAACAGTAAGATAAAGCTTAGAGCCCTTACAAGTCTTGCTTGACTTCTCAAGCCAGATTTTTTTTTCTCTCAAAATAAACTGCAACACACTTCTCTGGTAAGTTTTCTTCCTTCTTGTGAGAACTTGCTTGTTTTAAAATGAGCTGTCTACTCAGCAGCACAGAGGCTTTAGGGGATTTTCAATTTCACTTTTATGGAATTTGATTTCTGTCAGCCAGTAATATGTCACCATTTATTGTCCACCTCATCAATTTCAGACAGCTTTATAAACTGTTATTTAAGCTACGCTGGCCTGTTGTATTGGCTTTGACAAATACAACCGAAATTGAACTGTATTTTTCTGAGCATGCTCCAGTGACACTTGCATGAAACCAAACCAACACAAAACAAGCAAATGTAGTAAGCATCTCAAATGTGCCAAAATGAACAGAACAAATCAATTCCTAGACTCATGTTAATCCAACTCATCTTGCTAGAAAAAATATGGTCTTAAATTGTTTTTCACTGGGTAGTATTTTACAGTTTAGTCCACACAATCATTTACAAAACTGGTATAAGTCATACTTCAGTGACTTTCCATGTAACCGAGCTACTGTACAATATGTTTAGGTCTGACTTTCCCTTTCAATATAAAGAAAGTTAGCATGGCGTGGGCGCAGTGCTACTGTCAGTGTGAAAGCTCCAGTGCAGCCTCATTAATAAAGGCTGGCTGTGCTCCCTTACCTCCCTCAGAGGGCTCTTATCTGGCACCATCGGCTGTCTGGGCTCTCTACGCCACCCTCATATTTTCATTCTCCACCTGCAGTGCAGCACAGCCGCACTCACTCGTGGTGGGAGAGGGTGGGAGATGGACACACTCAGATAAAGACTGACTGGTGAGCATCTCTTCTACTCTTTTACTTCTGCCCCAGTGAAGAACTAATGTGTGGTAACTTGCACCAACCTCACTACTTCAGACTGCATTCTGAAGGATCAGGGAAATATAGTACAAAATGCAAATGTTAGTCAAAATAAATTTTGTTAAAATGTAAAAGAACAGAGATTTAGAAATATGCTGAGAGTACTCCAGCAAAATATAAAATTTATACAATTTAGCTTCACTGAAAAGCTTTAGATGTAAACATCAGACAGAAAATCTCCTAGTTAAACAATTACATCCCCTTTGTAAAATATCAAAATGTAACATATATTACTACATGACAGACACACAAGGAAACATCAATTATAATAAAATAAAGCCTTCAGTTAACTTCAGTCTAACATAAATTTCACTCAGTTAAAAACTAACTGTATAAAATCTATAACATCTAAAAATACTTAATGTAAAAAAAAACATCACCTCTTGTCTGGTTTGGCTTTGTCTGCAACAGAACACTCATAAAATCACATTGCAATCATTCATCTTGCAGATAGCCCCATTATGCATAATGAGATCCACATTAAAGTACCTCCTTCAGTCTATGGAGTCGTGCTGAAACACTATAGCAATATCATTAACCTTTGCTATTCAAACTCCACAAAGTAATGTGACGAAGGCAGTGACCCTGGTGCAAGATGTCGCAGTCAGGCCCCCTGCTGCACAAACATAATAAAATATGGCCCCATCAATGGACCATGTGTACATAACTCTGAGAGTCTCTGAAGAGATATAGATTTAATTTATTTCACACATGAGTAGCTCACATTCGATACAATTGAGATACTTTGTAACATAAATCAGAGCAGATATACAGGGGCATCTTTATATTAAAACCACATTATGTCATGGTGCTGAGGCTGGATCATATGTCAGTGGGTTGCTGACTGATTAGTAAGGATAAATAAAAGTGTTGCCTTAAGTTGACGGGATATCAAAGTTGAAGGGGCCACGACTTTGAGGATGCCCTCAATTTCGTGCCATCCGATTCAATGTTTGGAAATGGAGATCTTCAGATTCATGCAACACCTCGGAAGGCATGCCTTAACTAGACACACAGTGTAGTTGAGTTGAACCTTCAGCTTTCAGACAGACATTCTGTAACAGACCATTTCAATTACTTGTGCAACACAGAAAAACTATACTGCTCAAGGATACATACATTATGCCTAGGTGATATCCAAAAGTAATTAGCACAATATTTTGAAGTTAAAATACTGTGATTACCAATTATTTTGCCCCAAACCCTAACCAATACAAACACTCCACAGCTCTGACCTACTTCCAATCATCTTTTTAGTTAATATGCTTTTGTAACATGGTTTAAATGGTAAAAATATAAACAAAGTCATTAAAAGTGGTTTGGTGTGAAATGCTCTGTTCTACAGAAACTTGCCAAGTTTTTAATAAATTATTAATCCATTTATTTTAATCTATGCATGGAGGAGGGATGCATGCAGGGGGCTGTAACATAAAATAGTTGCCAAAAACTATTTTTGATTTGCCAATATTTTACCATCACAAACATTCCATATAGAAACTCAGTGGACTTTCTACACAATGAACCATTTTACATTAAACCACTCTAAATACTGTTTACATCTCAAGGACTGAATTAATCAGAAACTGCTAATAACTGGCAGGTTTCCCCTTGACAGCTGTATGGAATACTGCAACATATATACCACACACACACACACACACACACACACACACACACACACACACACACACACACACACATATATATATATATATATATATATATATATATATATATAAACACATTTTATGTTTTAATAAAATGTGTTTTGGTAACTTACTTTATAACATATGTATGTATATATATTGTTTTGTTAGTAACGTGTAATAACTAGCATAATTAGCAGCCTTTGTGTTTAGTTAGAAACATTTTTCTCAACAGAACTAGAAATTAGAATATTGATCTTTCAAAAGTGCTCATCAAATCTCAAGGCAGATAATTTGTTAAGGTGTTACTGTAAACAGATAAGTACAGTACAATAATTATCATTTAATAACTATGTTCCAAACATCTTACAATACTGTTTAATGCCTGGCTTGCCAAATTTAATAAAATAACAGCAATAATAAATCTGACAAATGATTCAAAATTTTTCAAATCGCATTACACATCTATATATTAAACACAAATTCACGAACAAGGCTGAAGTTGGCTTCCCATTCAAATTTTGCCATTCCACCTTAAATGGTCCAGTAGTTACAGTCTGGTGTATGTAGCATTGTGGTGTTTTCCATGAGGCTGAAGTCATCCTCTTATTCACTAGCTTTTCCCCATTTTACCTTAAAGCCTCTGCTGCACCATTTAAGGTGGACAGGGAAAACGTGAACAAGAAGGCAGCACTTAAGAAGCTGACATCTTACATTAGGCCCCACAGTGTTACACAAAGTCTTATAATGGTAGGCCACACAGCCAGCTGATCTAAAATGTGACATAGACATGACATAGACTTCACTCATAAGGATCATCGCACAATTCCATTTCCGTTTTCATTAACGCTCAAGTAGTATGTGCATCATTTCCGTCCCCCCAAATAAAGCGATTTGGAGATGAGGGAAAAGGAAGCCATGCTGAAGACAGTTAGAACTGATGGTCTTGCTTCTTAACAGGAATTTGCTTGATGGGTGCCATTAGAGACCAAAAGGAAACGGGGCCTGAGAGTGCATCTGTCTATGTCAGACTCCAAACTCAACCACAGCCAATACCAAAGAGCTGTCGAAGGACACCAGGAAGAAAATTGTAGACCTGCACCAGGCTGGGAAGAGTGAATCTACAATAGGCAAGCAGGTTGGTGTGAATAAATCAACTGTGGCAGCAATTGTAAGAAAATGGAAGACATACAAGACCATTGATAATCTCCCTCGATCTGGGGCCCACGCAAGATCTCATCCCATGGGGTCAAAATGATCAACAAAAATCCCAGAACTACACAGAGGGACCTGATGAATGACCTGCAGAGAGCTGGGACCAAAGTAACAAAGGCTACCATCAGTAACACACTACGCTGAGAGGGACTCAAATCCTGCAGTACCAGACGTGTCCCCCTGCTTAAGCCAGTACATGTCCAGGCCTGTCTGAAGTTTGCCAGAGAGCATATGGATGATCCAGAAGAGGATTGGGAGAATATCATGTGGTCAGATGAAATCAAAATAGAACTTTTTGGTAAAAACTCAACTCATTGTGTTTGGAGGAAGAAGAATGATGAGTTGCATCCCAAGAACACCATACCTACTGTGAAGCATGGAGGTGGAAACATCATGCTTTGGAGCTGTTTTTCTGCAAAGGGAACAGGACCACTGATCCGTGCTAAGGGAAGAATGAACGGGGCCATGTATCGTGAGATTTTAAGCCAAAACCTCCTTCCATCAGTGAGAGCATTGAAGATGGAGCGTGGCTGGGTCTTCCAGCATGAAAATGATCCCAAACACACCGCTCGGGCAACGAAGGAGTGGCTCCGTAAAAAGCATTTCAAGGTCCTGGAGTGGCCTAGCCAGTCTCCAGACCTCAACCCCATAGAAATTTATGGAGGGAGTTGAAAGTCCGTGTTGCCCAGCGACAGCCCCAAAACATCACTGCTCTAGAGGAGATTTGCAGGAGGAATGGGCCAAAATACCAGCTATAGTGTGTGCAAACCTGGTGAAGACTTGCAGGAAACGTCTGACCTCTGTCGTTGCCAACAAAGGTTATGTTACAAAGTATTGAGTTGAACTTTTGTTATTGACCAAATGCTTATTTTCCATAATAATTTACAAATAAATTCTTTAAAAATCCTACAATGTGATTTCCTTTTTTTTTTCTTATATTGTCTCTCATAGTTGAAGTGTACCTACGATGAAAATTACAGACGTCTCTCATCTTTCTAAGTAGGAGAACTTGCAAAATCAGTGGCTGACTAAATACTTTTTGCCCCACTGTATTTAATATGAGAGCATCCATTCCATACTTATAAAAATGTAGCAATGTCCAACATGCTACACTACACACGGTTTGCTAATTTGCTGCACTAATCTGTGAGGCAGATTATCAGATACAAAGTAATCAGTCTTTGTGGGCAGAACTAGCATTAGTTACGGTAAAATAGCTGTGTTAAAGCCACAAACAAATGACAAAACATAGTACTGTACAATTCTAAACGAAAAGGTTGAGAAAGCATTTATCTCTAAAATGTATAGATAAGGGGTAGACAATTTTGAAAATATTGCAGTTAAATTGGACAGTGAAATGTTTATGACAACACAGGCATCTTGATGCTATCAGCATCACATTGCTAGTGTTTTGGAGACATCTTTCCTCTGGGGGAAAAAAAAATTTCAACAGTGGAAAACAATATATTTAGGTTTGTATTTGAGTTTTAGTCTTATGATCAAGCTCCAAGGTGTTTACTTTAGCTGCTATTTCCAAATCTACCTACACCTTTTGTTGATGCAAATTCTTTACTGTCAGTGTTACAAAAGCAAGAAATGTTAATCTGCACAACAAAGTTTCTGATATCTAGACTTATTTAAACATGACAACACCATTTTTGGGTGTCTTGGCCAGAGAAAGCACTATTTTTATTTTTTGCCTGGAACACAACACATCTGTGTGAACAATGACCAGAAGAACTTCAAAACTTCAGTTTTCTCAACGTTGCTCCAGCTCGAAATGCACTAAACTGCACTTAACTTCCACTGAAATCAGTGTCAGTTGTCAGAGATGGAGGGAGACAAATTTGGTGCTGTGGTAATAGCATGGATAAGGGTTAGAGAACTCCCAGTGGCAGTATTAGTTGCAGTTCCGGCTGGGGGGAGTAGGAAAATGTAAACAACATGTTAGAGGGGCAGCACTGCATGAAGGCTGCACACCTTCCACGCTGTGCTCGCCCACTGGCTCGGAACGGGGGGGAGCTCACCATGGCCTGCCAACTTAAAACAGCAAGCCGGGTCCACTGACAGCAGCCCCTATCAACATGGGCTCCAGCCCAGCTAATCATCTCATTACTGCGTAGTACTGCACTACAAAGGGTGGGGTGTAGACGAGTGGGGAGATGGGTGTACTATGGTGGTATTCTTCATGGGTGTTGGGTTAATATGGAAAAATGCTTCCTGTTTGAGGAGGGTTGGAACACTAAAGCAAAACGTCACTGCAACAATGCTTCTTGGGAGACCTGCTGTCTAAGAGACTAGAGATGTGCATACTGATTAATTTTGATTTTCAAATAAAGGGATAAGAAGTTAACCACAGACAAGGACTTTGTCTGTAAGCTAATCTTTACCTTAAGTTACAGCACTAGTCATGCCCAAAAACTTCAGCAGTAAGCAATACATCTGAAAACATGTTTTATATTCAAACACAGCTGAGAGAAATCTGTAGGTTTTCATGTTGAATGAGTAACATAACCTCAGATGATCTCCTTAGTAGACAACGTAGCATCATATTAGTTTGTCACAGAAGTATTTTTACTGTTTCTTTATGTTCACAATTAAACTATCTCTGCCTTCTCGGGCATGTCCCTAACAACATGTCCATGGTAATGTGCATTAAGCCACTTGTGTTTCAGAATAGCAATAGTACTGTTGAAACATACAATTGCCAATTCCCTGAACTGTTTTCCTTTCTATTTTCTGTCTTCCTGTGATGAAATGTGAAATGTAACAAACAGCCGAACAGTGATGTCAGTATTTGAATATTAGCTGAGTACTCAAGAATGCATGTAGACTATAAGACACTCCTGTTCACTCTTTCCATAATAAAACATATAATAAAGCATAAGGATGCAGATTTTTTCTCTTGCAATATTGATTCTGATACCTGCACGCACACCATATTTATCTTCTTCAATTTTAAACCTCATGTAATAAGCTGCTACAATTGATATGCTTCCAAAACATCATAATTTTTTTAAAACCATATTCTTCGAATTTATTTTTAGAATTTTACACATTATAACTATCACCTTACTATCTGAAAATCACTCAAAAATCTGAGAATTAAATTTTTTTTGCCTATATTAAATTGATCGAAATTCATGTGAAGTACAATTAAAAACAGAAAAGCTCTCCTGCACAGAGTTTTTATTCAGATGTGTGGTGTCATATGTCTTTTGCAAAGAAACACTTGTTTCAACAAACAGGTTTGTCTGTAATGTGATCATTCACAATTATTACTACGCGTAGAGCGCTCCGTTCCATTGATGAAAACACAAGGTGAGAATTTGATGTGTAGCACATTTTGGAATGACACTCCTCCACTGTGTATAAAAAAACTGTATTGGTACATTGTGCATTGGTGACATTGATGGGTGAACACTGAATACATTGTCTCATAAGTATCCAGTAAAGTATTCCATTACAATACATAACATATTCTATAACATATTCAGAACAAATTTAGAGTACATTTACAGTATTTATTGGTAAGGTACATGGGAAATTCCATACCAAGATCATTAGTTTGACTGTTCTTTAACAGATCACATTAACACTGAGATTAATTACTTTCTCGTCACCTTGCTTTATCAGTGTATTCAGGCTTTCGAAGTAACTTTGGTGTAAAGAAGAAGTTAATTGTGATCCTTTTTAGAAGTCATTTATCTAGCATGTTTGCTACATGCCATGCACCAATTCTAAAATACTTAATAAACAAGCACTAGGCCAATGGTGTTTCTTTTGGAGATTTTGTTTTTTATTTAGCAACTAAGTATTCTAAAAAAATTATCCTAAAATATACAAAGTATCTATATTCTGATATGTATTACCAATTCTTGTGCTCTGTTACATCCCAACCCTGGCTATGCTATTTTGTAACAACAGAGTAAGCTAAATTTTGAGGTGTATTAAACAACCACATTTGCTACTTTGTTATACCAGATTTCCAGTGTATTAGCATCCAATTGTGCACCAAGTTGCTGCAACACCACTGAAAAATGGCAAGCACCCATATCTCAGTGTAAAGGCCATATCTCAGTGTAACGGCCATATCTCAGTCTAATAACTACATAACCTACATGTTAGTTTTATATTAGATAGCACAAAATGTAGATAGCTGCTGAAAATTAAGCCTAAAGAACAGATTATGCCATTATCTACAAATATGGCCAAAAGTGTTTAAAAAAATATTGCTAAAAATAGCAGCACCAACCACCCTGAAGCCTGAATTTTGTCTCTACTCTTGCAGAGTTTTGTATATAGCAGTAGGTCAAAACTAAAAAAGCAAGTCAATTTGAAGTTACTTAACAAATCAACACAGTTTGAAGCAAGCATTTGACAATTTAAGCATGCAGTTTGCATAAGGCTTCCTGTACTTTTTGGCTCATTACTCCAGTGCTAACTAAAGAAGCAAACTTCAGGTCCTTTATATTTAAGTTAAATTTTTGGATGAACAACTAAATAATAAACTTGCAGTTTAACGGAGTCATACAAAACAACCCCCGGAGTACAAGACATGATCAATTTGAGTAGTGTGTGTATAGGTAGTCACCTGATACTGCTGGTAATTGTAGAGGTTGCTGTAGTAGGCTGGGTAGCAGGAGGGCTGGTAAAAGTTGTAGTAGGAGGCGTCCACCACCAGCTCAGTGGAAGTCTCAGAGTGCTCTCTGCTGGAGAAGGTGGGGCTCGGGGACAGCGTGGAACGACTTCCTGAAACATTTTTTTATAATTACAGACCCACTTGCACTTCCTTAAACCGATTTTTCTCATTGGCTACTGGATGCAAGATAATTTGTTCTAAGCACATCATTGACAATTTTGAAAAATCAGGTAAAAACGCAAATTACTTCAGAAGCTTCACAAGTTCACAAGCTTTGAATTGTTTTTCATTTTGTGAAGTTAAAGAGCAACACACAAAATTAACTGTTGTGTATGGCACCATCTGCTGGTAAAACAAAGTATATTTTTGAACATAAGGTTTCCTGGCAGCTGTGCCCCAACTAATTGTATCCATTTTAATTCAAGAGTTACAGATTTTATGCATCACTTATTCTAACATATGCTTTTGCTCACAAGTGTTAATGTAGCATGGAAACAGTGTTAAAGTACCAAAACACACCCTTCAATCCCTAGTCCATATGGTCCCATATATGGAAATTGCGATGCAAAAACAGCTTGTTTTGATATAATTGTTTTCATGATGTCAAAACATTTACATACAGTGGAGTACTAAAGATAACCACAGGAATTGCTTCCATTCTGCATCCTTTTCTAATTTAATAAAATGCTTTTTTCATTACAAATTATTTTATCAGCATAAAAATGAAAGAGAAAAGTAACATCTTTTAAATATTAACATGAATTCCAAAATTCCTTGTTCCCATTTTTGCATTAATGACAGCATGCATGTGAGCTGGCATGGACTCCAAAAATTTGTGGTAAAGCCTATGATAAGGAGATCAAATCCATCTGAAAGCCATCTGAACATATGCTTCAGCAGAAAAGACAAAAGAAAATCTGACCTTTTTATGCAAATACCTCATAAAGTACATATTTGCTTTGTTTTTTTTGTTGTTAAACTTTTTGTTAAATGAAAAAAAAGCCCAGATCTTCAATGTGGTCACAAATAAAGACACAGAGAGATGTGACAACATATTGTCATCACTGTGATAAATTTTGTTATTGTGATTGAGAACATGCTTTTCTGAGCATCTTGTGCATATTATATTTGCTTTCATTAAATACAGAGCATAGCTAGCCCTATTTAGTCCTGTTAGTTCATACAGTGTACATGAAACATTAAGTAAAAATTATTGTGTTTTTGATAGTTTTTGATAGTTAATTTGCAGTTTTGAAACTCCTAGTGCATTGTGTCAAAATATCATAATATGTAATGTGTTTTGCCATATTGTCCACCCTCAGTATCAGACTTCCACTGTATATACACCTATTCAGCTAAGAGCAATTCAGTTTCACCCATTCACAGTGAAGTTTTTACAAATGAGGCACAATACAGGGCACATAAGCAGAACAGAGCTCATTTACATACATCAGTGTTAAAGGTGTAATTTGTAATATTTTCGGTTTCAAACATTCCAAAATTAACTAAAATTATCCACATAATATGAAGAAATAACAGTTTTGACATTATGTCAAAAAACATACAGATGGAGATGTATTGTGTTGCAGAGAGATGTAGCGAAGTTAACATGCTAAGCATCCAGTAAACGCAACAATGGTTGAATCTCTTGGCAAGAGATCATTATCACCACCACAGCCCACTCTTCGCAAGAAAGCATGTTCAACAGCAAAGAAAAGAAGTGACATAAATAGAAAAAAACAAGATTTAACATTGGTGTTGCTTTTCATTGCTGAAGACAGCTATTGGTAAGTAAAAGGGTAAGGTCTGAAGGTTTGAACAGCTGTTAATGTTTACATTGGCAATTTGCAATAGCAATTAGTGAGGAGAGAAGAGGGAGGAGAGGGGACTGTGCATTTCCTTTTTTCTTTTGATAGGATGGATACCACAACTTTCTGGTATTATGTTGCCCCAATTTGTAGAGTATGAATCTTACATATTGTACCTTTAATAAGGAGAGTTCGATACACGGAACTGGCATACTGCAAACCTCAAACACTTCTGTCTCTTCCCACAAATGAAAATTCTGCTTTTGTAGGAGGAGGGCTGTAAACGGGCCAATTTTAAAATCATGAACTGTTATGTGACAGTCTTGACTCCTAGCCCACATTCTAGTTCAGCAGAAAACGACAATGCAGCAAAAGCAACGAAAATGGAGAATATGCACAGAAATGTATTTTTTCAGGCTGTGAAGGTGACGTCGGCACTCTTCATACCTTTCCCAAGGAACCAAACTCTCAACAGGCATGGCTGACGTTCATCTTCAAACAAGTAAACAATGAAATATTCTGTTCCACCTAAAAATGCTACAGTTTTTACAGGCACCAGAACGCAACCGCAGCACAGTTTAAAATGAGACAGGAAATTATCAAAACAAGCTGACAAATAGGAAGCCAATTTCAGCTCCCACATGTTTAATAGAACAACTTTAACTCTGAACAGTTTTTCAAACCTTGGGCAATATTGCATTAGTTGTGATAACCCCAACAGCAACCTGATGTTATTCACTTTTTGACAGCTGAAGCCAGATTATCTTAAATTGAATGTTTCATAGTAAGCTAAAAACTGTGTCTGTTTTGACAAGCTCTTTCTGTCTGAGTCACAGTGGCTCGCTGTAAACCAGCAAATCAGAGAAGATTTCATTAAATTATTTATGAGCCCCCAAAAAAGGGAAAACAGAGTGCTTTATTCTAGGGCCAAATCAAAGGCTAGTAAATGGGCAAGGAAAACTGGATCATTTTTCTCCCCAAACAAAGTCACATACCTTCTAAGCAGACATCAGTTAACAATTTACAATATTAAATAATTGCATTCTATGGTACCTTTAAAAGCACAGTAACAAAAACACTATTTAATTTAAACCAAGATTGGAAAAATAAACTGTGACTGCTTTTGGTACATGAACCCACACAAATGGCATTAGTGGACCTCAGATAAAGAAATACAGGAAATATGCGTGTTGAAGCACAGAAAAAAAAAAAAACTAAATGAAGAGGGGTTCTCCTGTAGCAAAACTGAGAACCAGTGGCCTATGGTAGGCTATTACTGAAATAGCTTTTACCATAAGTTTCCATTACTGGATCTCACAATCTGCACAGTCTACTACATTTAGCACTGTCATAGGGTAATATAGATGTTTTGTTTTTGCATAATTCATAAGGCATGACTATGACCAGTGTGCTCAAAGCTAATCTGTTTGTCTTTCCACCATCCTCTTTGTCATATGTGCAAACAGATTGGAATGTGCTATCTTCACTCTAAATGTTGTCAGCAGATGACTAGCATGTGCCATCTTCATCTCTAAGGGTGCAGGCCATGGGCCAGTAAGGCAGCCTTGACCGGGCTGATATTCCACTCCTAGCTCAGTCCTATCAGAAAAGCAAGAACAGCCTGTCTCTTTCCCACCCTTCTTGAGCCACCATCTTTGGCCAAAGAGCCATCAAAAGGATGGCCAAGCTTGGCAAGGCATAATCACCAACGTTACAGATAGGCACAGTGACGGAATGTTACGGAAAGCACTCCCCTCTCCTAAAAATAAAGTATGCACCTCACTGGCTGTATTGTGTTCTAGAATGAATGAATCGCTAGAATGGACAGCGAATGGATGGGTACAGGCTGTCCATGGTCATGGTCCTACATGTTCCACTACTCCCACCCTTTCTCAAGAGTCACTGAAAGTTAAAAGGGTCAGGCATTTTTGCCTATGGTCCGATGACAAACTGTGAAAATTCTTTTTTCTGTTGAAGGAGGCTGTCGATGGAACATAAGGTGAAGAAAAACTATGACAAAAAGTCAGATATCATTTTTTGACAATGAAGCAAAACTGTGTTCCACAGTAACACATTACTTGTCCCAGGGGTAAAAAAATAACTGATATATGTAACAAAATATTCATTTAAAACCTAAAATACCACTTTGTTACAATGATCAAGAGGCTACTAAAAATAGAAGTTTAAATCACTAGGTAAGCTAAAAATACTACAGTGTCCTCTACTGAAGGCCTGGGTGAGAGTGTAGTTTCATAAATCTCAGAATCATTAATAAACAGAACTGCTGCACTCTGCAATTTCAGTTGAATGGTGAAATTTCTTTCAGACCACCAAACAAATGTATTAACATAATCCTGTGACTAAAATAATGTCACAGCAACAATTCAGTATTTGTCAAGAATTTTTATGTGCTCAGAAAAAACACGAGTATTTTCCTCATGCATTCAAGTCTTGTCTTTCCCATTTTAAGGGACCCCCAGCAATTCCACACTTTCATTGTATCCCAGCTTCCAACACCCCTGAACCAAGCATTTAAGAACTGAATATTCGGTGTGCTGGCAGCTGGAACAGAACAAACATGCGGGCTATCTGGATTAGGAAACACTGAAATTAAAATAATATTAGCTCACCCGAAGCAGTTGGTGAAGTGGCAGAACCAGGTGTAGAGGACGAGGGGGACCTAGTTCCCACAGGAAACACATATTCACTGCCTGGCTCATTTTTCACCACAATGTCAGTACCAGGCAAGGTCACTGGGGTGCAGATGCCCATCTCCTCCTCCTGAGCCTGCTGACGACGCAAAGCCACCTGAAGAAAAAAAA
Organism: Pygocentrus nattereri; assembly: GCF_015220715.1. NCBI lineage: Eukaryota > Metazoa > Chordata > Actinopteri > Characiformes > Serrasalmidae > Pygocentrus > Pygocentrus nattereri. The sequence continues at coordinate 19,393,140 of NC_051230.1, read as the reverse complement.
ACCGACAGTCCCTTAAAATACTTTGTAAAAACTAATTCACGTACCTTAGTGTCCTTAGTGTACAAAAATAAGAGATTATCTTACATTTTAACCTACCTCAGTGTAATAGTTTACACTAGGATAACCTTCGCTGGCCTGGCTGGCTAATGTACCTCGACTCTTAGGGAACTAACGTTACGCTGACAAGAAATTAATATAAAATGAACAGTTCGCGCAATTTTTCCAGACGGTAACAAATTAAAAATATGTTAGTTAGCTAATATGCCTCGGGAAAATAATGATAAGAACAACCAGAATAACTAACTAATGTTCTCAGTTGTAATGTTAGCTGTCGCAGTAACGGGTGTCGGGTTTTTTTCCGTTAAAGTTTGAATTTGAATTGATGCGCGAGCGGACTGACGGGACTAAACCAAGCGCTGATTCAGCAACACGAACTCACTTTTACCAGCAATAAGAGAAAACCTATAAGCTCTGCTTGGTAAAAATACATGCAAACTAGCGACATCTTAGTACTGTTGGTCAGTCTGGTTATTAATATGAATAACTCAACAGTGCAGCAGGACGGAGCACACTGGCCACTCTGAGCTAGTTAGCTGGGTAATGTTATAACAAGGATTTGAAAAGCAATAGGAGTAGCTACCGTACGCTACATGCGTATGAAGAGTGTCGGATATCAAATTCATTCGATAAAATGTCAATATGATTTAACTCAACCGTAAAAAGTGTTACCTGTACTAACTCCCCCTGGGCACTTTATATTATACTGGCTCTATGTAACAACCAAGGCTACTTTATGCTGTATTTTTTAGCTGTTCTCAATTTTCATCCATCCAGGAGGGACAACCATGGCGCGAAAAGCAGCAGCTAGCTTTAACTTACATCTGCTCAGCATTGTTGTGAACTGTATCCTGCAGTCTAAATAATCAACTTTGTTATGAAATAAACATGTAACTTAATAGTAACAAAGCATTCGAGCTACTTTAAAAAAAACTTCTGCAATTCGTCCACCGCACCACGTCAAAAACTGCACTCGACTTTTGAAGAATAAGCTGTGGCGTTTAGTAACGTAGGCTATCGCTATCTAAAACGTAAATAAACAACAAACACGTTCATCTCACATGTCTTTTCATTGAAATGCAAACACATAAGTAATAAATGTGCTGTGGCCACATAGAGAGTTCAGCTCGAAGAGCTGCAACTAGCTAAGCTAAGGCAAACTGCACTGAGCTAACCTGAGCCGCCATCACCCGCTGGCGCTCCGCTATCAGTTTGCACTTCTGGCACTGACAGTCCCTCCAGTTGCAGAAGCGCTTGTGGCCCTTCAGAGGCGAGACGAAGCCGTGGTTCCTGCAGCGGGAGCACTTGGGCATGCGTGGCTGTTTCTTGGCCCCCAGTGAAGGCGACAGCGATGCCGAGTCATCCAGGAGCTGCTGCTTAGACCGTTCTTCGTCGCTCATGACAGAAAAGGTGGAAAAGGTCTTGTTGTGAGTGCTGTTAGGTTAGCTCAGTGAAGACTGACCGTGTGCCACCTTTTTCTCTCTGTTTCAGGGCGATCCTCCTCGGCATACCAAGGGCTGTGTGGGAGTTCAGCTCCCGTCCCACTCAGGACATTGGTTGACAGCTAGTTTATAAAAAAAAAGAGACATATCGGAATAAAAGCTCGGTTTCTGGACGGCCATTTGCAGTTAGCACAGTGACAGACCGTCTCAGTTGTTTTCAAGGCAAAAGTTTAGAAAGCCAGACGTTTAGCATGAGGCTAATGCGGAGTTGCTTCTATAAAGGGGCCTCGAATGGCAGAATTTCTTTACTTTGTAAAGCTTTTACAAAAGTCAGCAACCTGGCCACGCAAAATATTATTCTTGAAATAATGTCATGTTCATTATTTTTCAGTTAACTTCCAATCTGATGTTATACGAAGCCCATAAAGGGCCTTGGTATAAAGAAAGGTAATGGCATTGTATTATCTCAGTGATTTTGCATTCTCTTGCAAATGCAGTTGATTTGAACATGGCATTTAAACATCTCTTTTTATAAGGTAAAACATCAAATGAACTCTTTTGCCATGACTACACGGGGTGTTTAAACCAGAGGTTGAAAGAGTGAGACCCTGAAACATCCTCAGGTTTGATGATATAGATTCAATGCTTGTCTTCTCTGCAGAACGTCTTAGTTCCTCTGCTTAAATCCTGTTCAGTATCAAAAACCAAGAAAGAATCAATTCCAGCCACTCCAGGAAACGAAGAGTCGACTCCAAAGCTTTGCACTCGATTCCACAGAAAGACGAATTAGCTTACAATCAAGCACCACTGTCAGCGCCAAAACATCTGACTGGAGAATCAGGTACAACTGAGACTGTTAGTCAGCTAAGGTAATTTAGTTAGCATTAGCTCCCCAAATTGTAATGCTAATGTCAAACATAATTAATATTGGAGTATTTATTTTTGAGGTGTGTCCTTTCCTTGTCTTGTTTTTTGGGAATTATTGTGTGAAATAATTGACTCTTGGAATCAACTCCATCGATTCTCGTCACTTGAATTCAGAGTCGAGTCGACTCCAAAATTTCTGAAATCGGACAGACATCAGTAAGGCTGCGTCCAAAACCGCAAATACTGTTATACTGTTTATTATGTCAAAATAGTATTAGTAGTATACTTAGGATGTGTGGTATAGTTGTGTGTGGTTTTAGAGCATCTGCCAGTTAGATGTTCTGAGTGAATTTTCCTATAAAAGCTCTGTTTGGAACAGTCAGACAGATTAGTCCATGTCTTCATCAAATTAGTTTGGATTCCTATGTAAAGAGCCACGCATGCGCACAAGTCATGCCAATGAACTCAGATGCTGTCATTCATCATGCTTGGCTAGCAATGCTGTGCAGATGCAACCAGTACAGGTATATTACACAGACAGTGCAGTTAACCCATTAGTGTCCACATCTTCACCTTTGAAATTTCTTGTTCTACCATTGTGTTAGTTCTTCAGAAATATTTCATTATTAATTCATTGCTAATTCATTCAGAAATTATTAACAGAATAAGGCCTTTATTGTGAAGAACAGCTAGTTCCACTTGGGGGGAGATGTGTGTGTGTTAGTGGAAAAAGAGAGCACGCCAGACGTGAGCTGAGCAGCGAACAAGCTGTTAGTAAAGAGAAAACTGCTTATGTACAGCGTAGCTGTGGCCAACAGCTGGATATTAAAGCACCATGACTTATGTCTCCTAATAGCTACAGTATGTTCTCTGAGTGTGGCTGAGTACAAATCTTTAGATTCTTGTTAATATCAGTTAAACTATATGGCTAAAAAAGTAACTATCACAACTTTATCATGATAAATTTGGTCTTTTGGTCACATGGGACTACTAATGTTCAGCAAAGCAATAGAAAGGCCAAATTTGACTGTGAATAAAAGTATGATATGGGTATTGTTAGAAGTGGCCTACCAATGTAAAAAATTCGAATACGTTTTACATTAATATACATAAAGCTGTTCCTTGAGGACGTTGATTGAAATTCGGTCTATGCACACATTCTCATCCAATAAAAAAATATTTTTCACCATACAACTTTTTCCAACTTTTATTTTCCTTTAAGATGTATAAAAAAGTGTTTTGGTAAAATAATGTAGTATAAAGTTATAAAATACTTTAAAGTTTAAATCTAATTTAAATACTCTTGTCTTATTGCCTTTGGCCCCATTGACAGTTTGTGAATACCCCTGCTTTAGACCAATCAGATTACATTCTACAGCATTTTTCCTGATAAAATTAATATAGTGTTGGGCATGATGGGGTTAATAGTTCTTCAGCCTTGGCTGATGCCTGCATGTCTGTTTTTCGAAATAGCAGTTCAAATGTCACATTGTTACTTTAGTATGGCTTGTCCACAAGTCCCTTATCATCCCTGTAACAATTACTATGCAAGAAAACATTCTTGTAACAATTTATTTGCTTCATGTCATTTAAGTGAAGTTTAAGTAGGCTAATTGTTGCTTGGGATACTAGGGTTTATACAGCAAGACATGCTGAAATTCAGAGAAACAGATTTCCATTGTGCCATTTAGTTGTACTTTACACTTTCTCTGCATTAGCCTCGTCCTGGTAAATGTTTGCAGTGCTACACCCGGCTCAAAATCAAGCACAGCGATGCCCATCAGGCAAGTTAATCATCATGATTCATATTCTTGAACTACCGCAGTTTTCTCTCTCATACACTGCACAGATGAACTACATTACTGGGTATAGACAGCAGTTTCTACCCACTACCCAGCATTGCTGCTTTATGATCCATTTCTCTTGTTGAAAAAAAGAAACACAATTAAATTATATGGTATAATTCTTGTTTGTGGCTGCAAATGAAACGCTGTTTCAGACGGTGTAATAAGAAGAAAAGTCAGAAACAGAATTGTTTGTTGGTTTGGTGAGGCAAAAAGGTATGACAACTAGCCTAAACCTAATGTACCTTCAAAATAATAAAAATGAATCCACTAACCTTGTAATTTAGAACAGGACTGGAACATAAAAGTTCACAACGTTGTTTTTCACTCTGAAAATTTAACAACACTTAATGGTATGAACTGCATCAGGTGAAAACTCACCAATAGAGCAAATCTTGACATCTTTACATTTACTATTTGGTTTGTGTGCAACTGCAGAAAATGTGTGTTCTTACACTTTCTTTACAGAGAAAAATGTTTTCTGGTAATTAGTGCAAAATGTGTCTTTATTTAGTTTAACATTGGAAATAAAAATAAACCCTAAAACATAGTGTGACATAACGGGCCAAAAAAAAAGGTCTTGAAGATTAGAGGAGCAACAAAATGCTGATAAACAACACTTTGTCCTACTTTCCTGTATGATTCAACCCTTACTGTTTATCATCTAACCCTTCACAGTACTTTTACTGTTTCAAGATATCCTTTAGAGAGCCTGTATCTTTTTCAAAACATCAGGACCAATGTTAGCCTGCAACATGGATGCATTTGAATTTCACTGAATGAACTGGGTGGCATCTTACATTGCCTTGCTGGAATATGTCACTTGTAGTGGTTTTTGTACTATAAAATGAAAAGAACAGGACAAACGCATCAAAACATTTGCTAAACATCAGTGTAGGATATACATGCATGAGAGGAATTATTTTTGACTGCCAGTATTTACAGATCAATGAAACGTCACTATCTCTCCCACAGTGGCAGTTAGACGTCCAATCCAGTAGAGGGAGGCATTGCACTGCTCTGGAAACCCAGCAAGTTGATCACTGGCTTCTGAACTGATTCATGGTTTACTGAAGTGTTTGACAGATGAAAGCTAAGCGACTGAGACCAGAACATGTACTTTTAGTAATGTTTATTAACGGGAAAGTAATAGGAATTCTGAACAGTCATTTTCAAAGAAAAGTACCACGTAAAGTCTATGATAGATGTTTATTTACCAGACAAAGGGGACTCCAATCTACATGTCCATGTACTGTAAACATTTACATATAATGAAAATACAATTATCTGTAATAAAAACTTTTTAATTGATAAATATTTAACTTCTGTGTTCTGTTAGGATGCAATAGTAAATATCCAAAATACTGTGATTAAATAAAAATGGCATGTATAAAAGTAAGGACCATGTCCAATCTTGATATATACTATAATGTTTAAAATTTTGTAATCCAACCTCTCATATCCATTGCATATGTCTACCAGAATTCTGACAAAAGAAAATCGATATACACCCTCTAGGCTGCACAACCGAGTCGTATATACAGGGTTAAAATATAAAGCTTGAGTTCAGGCAACGTCGGCCATTTCTTAGAATTGATTTAGGATTAAAAACAAAAGGCAGCAGAATCTGTAGATACAAATCAGACAGTGGAGGAAAGAGAACATGGACATATATATATTATAACCTTTAATATCTACATTAATTTGACTTAACTTGAAGTTGCTCCGTTACAAAATTCCAGTTGATGTGAATTTCAAAGTTGCTGTAGCAGACATTTCCTTTACATGTAGCACTTGCTGGTGATTTCAGGCACAAAAAAAAAAAAGTGTATTACGGAACTCGCTCCTAGCTGACAAGTTCTCTTAAAACTTGAGACATACTGAAGTCAGAAAAAGTGCTGAATACAAAAGGCATCTGTTTGAGTCCTTTGCTGGGGTTTGGAGGATCGCAGAAAATAAACACTAGGCACAAATGAACCATAGGGAATAGCAGCAGTGAAAGGGTGAGGAAGGTGTACGGCTTGTCTAATCAAACATGCCCCGCCTGGTAGGACTGGGTGAAGTCTTCCTGCCAAGCCGAGGCGTTCCCTGTGGGAGATGAAAGACATACTGCAACACCAAGGAGTCAAAAGGATAATGAGGTTCAAAAGTTTGGAATCACTTGTCACATTAACACACACACACACACACACACACACACACACACACACACACACACACACACACACACACACACACACACACACACACACACACACACGTATACACACACACATATACACACACATATATACACACACATATACACACACATATACACACACATATACACACACATATACACACACACACACAGAGTGATGAAGTTGATGGCTTTTGAGTTGTCTGAAGAAGAAGTCTGGTTTCAGATTTCTCCTGGAGGCCCTCAGCCATCACACACATTTGGTAAATTCCATCAGTAACATTTAACACATGATTTAACTTAATGATCAGGTGTTGGGATAATAACTACAAAGAATACTGGGCTGACAAGAGGAGACATTTGTAACAATTTTTGTAATGTACAAATGTTCAACAGTTATACTGGGAACAAGAAGATCTATGATGATATGTGGTTATGTAGTAATCTTTCCATCAAGTTATCTTCTTTGTGATTAGATCACCCCTTTTGAAATTTGAGACATTCTGAATATTTTAACTTCATTTTTGAAGCTACACAACTTACTAACATTCAAGGTTGCGCAGGACATATTAACAAATTAAAATTATTTTATACATGTGTGGCTTATATATAGAGATTGTTCTGATCCAATACTATGGAGAAACTCAGTATAAAATGGTAAATTGGATATGAAAGGTTAAAAAGAATGAATCTGATGCTGTAACAATTCTATTCTGAGATTGCGGGGGCAGTCGTGGGCTGGAGGTTAGGGTACCAGCCCTGTGACCGGAAGGTTGCCATTCCGATCCCCTCGGCTGATCCAGATGACTGAAGTGCCCTTGAGCAAGGCACCTAACCCACAATTCCTCCCCGGGCGCTGTGGATAGGACTGCCTACTGCTCTGGGCAAGTGTGCTCACTGCCCCCTAGTGTGTGTGTTCACTAGTGTCCATGTATATGGGTGTTTTACTGCACGGATGGGTTAAATGCAGAGGTCTAATTTCACAGTGTGCAAACACAGTGACAAATGGTTCTAAATTCTATTCTATTCTCACACACTTGTGTGTTAAGCAGTAGGGTGTTTGAGCAAGACACCCTACTTTTACATTATCCTAGTCCTAAGTCAAAAACATCAATAAAAAAAATATTTTAATGTTTAGTAATAATAATTATTTGTTTTTTTAACAAAAACTACTGTGATATAGTGCCAACTTTAGTTTTATATTATAGAAAGCATGAATTCAAAAGTTTTAAACAATGTTTCTAAACATTTAAATGGGTGATACTGCTTTATGGAAGAACATCAGGCTACAGGGAAGAAGTTACTTACTGGTGACTGCGCTTTGGAAAAGTTGACATGGGCATACAGCAACACTGCAATGTCTTTGTGTCCAGCTTCCAGAGCAATGGACAAAGCAGTACTTTCATCCTACACAAACCACAAAAACATTAAAAAAAATGATGAAAATTTCATGATGATTTTACTAATAGAAGAAATAAAATCTGTAAACATCTCTCTTGTCATTTGGAGATACTTGTTTTTCTTTGGAAAGTAACAATATGTGCAAAGTAGTTTCATTGCAATTACAATAAATTTAAAACTAATTCTACAGCTTAGTTTTTATAAATTAATTTCATGGACTAGGGAGTGAACTGTACATTTTAGAAAAAAAGGGTTAGGAAAATTATATTTTCCATGATACGGTCCTTTAAACACGTTTTTTTTTTTCAAATGAGTTGGTGTTCACTCACGTTGTCATTGAGTGTGGCGTCGCAGCCTGGCTGGGCCAGCAGCAGCTTGACAATCTCCACATGGCCGTGCTCGCTGGCGCACATGAGCGCTGTGGAGCCCTCATCATCCTGGATGTTGACATCGGCCCCGCAGGCCAGAAGGGCCTTCACCATGTCCATCCGCCCATGGCTTACCGCCAGCATCAGCCCTGTCTGACCAGCCTGGAGGGCAGAGGGGCCAGGGACAGAGTTAGGGAGGGCAGGTCAGCAAGACTAAGTAATAACAAGTTTCAGACTTTTAAATGGATATGGCATGCTGAAGATTTTAGAAGCAAACAGCTGTAAAGTATGACATGATTACGTGAAATGGCTCAAAAATATCATTAACTACATACATCAATTTATAAATCTGGACAAATCTGATATTCAGTGATAAAAAAAACCCAGTCACAAGCGAATCAGAAAGCAAATACCTCAAACTATCTACATAAGTAGACATGTTTAAGGGAAAATCCACAAAATTTCTGAAAAATTCACTCACTAAAAAGTCATTTAGAGAGGTCTGATGTGAAATGGTGGATTGTAGAGAAACTTCAAGAGTCACAATTCTTTACAGTGATCCAGAGTCAGAAACCATGGATTGCATAGTCACAAATGTAGCCATTTTATTTACTATCCAAAATGACCAGTTCCTACACATGACTTCTGAGTATTATATGTATTATTGATAACGGTCAAATTAAATAAATCTAAAAAAACATTTCTACATATAATTCTCCACCCTGCATGCAGTTTATAAAATACATTTTGGGCCAAAACCCCACAGAAAAATGCTGCATGGCTCAGGCAATGAATTTGCAACCATGTGTAGTTTACACTGCTGTAATTTTGTACAAAGTGAAACCTGCTTGTACTTCAGCACTTATTGTTTAGTAACTGCCTTTTCAAAAGACATTTAAAGCAATGATAATAGCCAATAATGCTAGCCCTAAAGCAAAACACCCAGTGAACTCAAACTGTTCATCACTCATTATTTACATCTGCAGAAAATCATGAAAATTTGTTTTGTGGTTATAATTCATTTACTAGTTAACGCTAAACACTTTTCATGTTTGAAGGTTCATTCTCGGGTCACAGTGACCTGGCTTGCTTTTGCGTTGACGTCCCCTTTGCCGAACAGCTCCTCCACCACCCTCATGTCTTTAGGAGCCTCCACAGCAGCTAAAGCAGCTAGCATGATGGGAGTGTAGCCTGCCTTGTTCTGCTGATTGACGTTGCAGACGTCTGTGACAAAAGAGAGAGAACCGGAACATCAGAGAGGGTCCAGAGCCCACCCTTCCAAGTCGGTGCTCCTTGAGGAAAGACTTCCTTTGTTAGCTTTCAAGAAGGGGAGATACTCTACATGCAAGCTATTGAGACAGCACAGCTTTCCGATGAGGAGGAAGAGTAGGGCTAAAGCAGTTTTTATTGACTGGCTGTGGGGCCTGGCTTGGAGAATGAGAGCAGACAATGGGGACAAAGGGGGCCTCTTTCAGAACACAGGGTGTCAAGAGTGGGGTGACAAAGAGGAGCTGACAATAGCCTTTTCTGAGAGAGAAGTGCCGGCACCTCATCATGCACAGCATCAGAGGCCATGCACAGAAGCTGCAAAGAGAGCTGGAGTAATGTAGAGAGGGGCTTCTTATAGAAGGTGGAGGAAGGAGGAAGTAGAGGATGGGCAATTAGTGCATCATGAAGTTTTTTAGTTAGGCAGACAAAGTCAGTCCTGTCTGCACAGTGAAATCATACAGCACCAGTCAAAAGTTTGGATACCCCTATTCACATTCAAGGGCTTTCCTTCCACTTGTCACAACAGAGAATATTTGTCAACACATTTCTCGAATTCCTTGCAATGGGCATTGATAAAATACAAATGACTGTTTACACATCATCCATTAAATTATGAGAAAACGCTGAAAAATTGATGGATAAAGCTTAATCTAAAAGCTTTTGCTAGAAATGTATTTCTAAGACAAGTGGTTTGATGTGAAATGGTTAACTGTAGAGAAACTTTTAAATACCATTCAAAACAACCTGTAAAATATTTTTATCTTACAAAGGCCTCCATGTATCTCTTTACCATGAATGCTTCTTTCCTCCAAATGTTCATAAAACATCTCAGGCATTAAGCAACGTATTGGTAACCATTTAACTTAATGGCTTTCTTGTAAAGTCTTATTAGAGTCATTAAACTGTCCTGATGGCTAAGTCCTATCACTACCACTTTGAACTATTCTGACACAGCAACTATGTCTAGAGTGGTGCATTTCACATCTAACCTGAATGACTTTGTTTAAATATTAAACATCTAATTACGCAGAATTATTGGAATTAGCCTTTATGATTAGTGTACAAAAACCATTAGGTGTGTCCAATCTTTTGACAGGTACTGTCAAACCACTAATGTGTTACATAAACTAATCAATGTGACATTCCACAAAACAAAACAAAAAAAACACAAATTAAAGCATTAAAAAAGTTGAAAAAACAGCAAGAGTTACAGCAGGACAAGATTTATAACCGCAGAGCAAACTATAAGCAAGTTGAGTAATTCAGGTTTTGAATATGAGGCACAAGCTATTAATGACTTTGCTCACCTGCGTCTAGCAGCTTCCTGACGATGTGGAAGTTGGAATGGGAGACACTGTAGTGGAGGGCGGTGTTGCCATTGCCGTCAGCCATGTTAACCACATGCTGCAGCAGGGCAGGTGAGATGCTCCGGAACGCATTCAGGTAATCTTCTACCATGGCTGCCACCGCAGTCTTCTGACTGGACACGCGGAACCACTCGTGCTGCACAGTGTTCATGCACGTCCTCTGTGAGGAAAAGTTCAAAAGCATTAGCGTTTCATACTCCACTGAGAAAATAAAAACATCTCCCAATTGTGGGGTGGAGCAGTGAACAGGAGATCAGTACTTTGTACTCAGAGGTGTAACTAAGTACATGCATGTAAAGTCATGCATAGCATAGTTCCTAGTTGATTATCAGAACAGCTTTCCAAATTAGCTCAGCATTTCACGCAATGAGAAATGGGGGTCATGGGGATACATGAAATATGATATTATTAATTAATATTAACTTCCCCGCCCACTTGTCCAAGGCCACATCCTCAGAACTCATATGTTTTGCAAGGGGGTGTTTCAGTTAAAGATAACTGAAATCAAGAATTGTCTTTTAAATATTACCGTATGATAAATTGTGTTTAATATGGCGAAGGGCATGAAGTAACAAAATAAAACAGGTCATTCTGATTTTAGGCTGACTTTGAGAACATTTTTATGGATTTATACACCTCTGAGGATTCTTGTGCTAGATGTGCCAAGAAGAGACTAAGGTCATTTTACTTTGTCCACATTCATTGACTCTTTGAAGAAACAACACTTTCAACCAAGTATTGGTTTAGTCTATGATATTAGGTAAAATACTGGTGAATTTTAATTATTGTTACTTTTTCTTTCTAATATTTTAAAATGTACTTAAGGGGTTTTCCTTAATTCTCTTTGTACAGTGTCCTTGGGTACCTTGAATGGTGTTTTAGTGGATTTATAAATATTATTACTATCCCAATAGAGGGCAAAAAGAGATGAACAAACAAGGGCATGCTGCATAATACTTAGAGCATCTTACAACAGCTATCAGCATGTCCTTGACGCTTTCAGTAACCCCGCACTTGTGAAACAGCATGAGCAGAACTGATTAATATCTGCTCACTCACTACAATCCTTTCAGTTTTCACGCTGCTTCCATCATCCAGAAAACAAATATGCGGCCATACACAAAACAAAATATGTAGATGCACCCCCCTTAAAAAATGAAGCTGCCAAAAAGAAGTACGGTGTCATAGCAGGACATTTCAGTGGATGGTTCCCAGGTCCCAACACAGCTGATGATATTAAAACATGTAATACCTGCTTCAGGTATACATGGACTGGCCAGGGGGCCCCGAGGACTATGTAGAGAATCACGACCATTTCTGTAAATGTGCAAATATAAAGAACCTTTTTCTGAAGCTTTGTGTTTAAAGAATCTCATTACTCAAGATGGTAAAATATTGGCCATTTATGTCAATTTCTATGTCTTCCTATGAAACGACAAGAGAAAAGCTCTTTGTATTGTTAAACAGTAAAAAGTACTTTACTCTCATATACACAAATTTATCCAAAATGCAGTTGCCTACTTTTTACTTAAAATATCATAATTCGTTTTTTGGTAAGTCTATTAAAGTTTATAAATTGGCTCCTATTTGGCTACAACATCAGCCATCCATGGCTTTGGGTTCAGGCTGGACTCCGTAACCCTGCCAGCGCACAGCTGGATCTGGCTCAAAGCTTGGGGCTTTCAGATCGGTCCTGCTCGCTGTTACTGCAGCATTCTTTTACACCGTATTAGCCACAAAGGAGCAAATACCCCCTTTCATGCCTCAGGCATGGTGAAGCACTGCACAAAGAACCATCCAAAACTTTAATTTGATATGAAGCCCTCATTTGTTCATCAAGAATGCTGATGGTGGTGAATAAAGCTGACATGTTTAGAAAAGGAAAAGGTTTTGCAGGGCAATGAGATGTTTAAGACAGAAAGGGCCAGTTGTGGACTGGGCTCAGAGAAAGGGGATTACTGGAGATCAGGGGATGATCATCCATTTTATTTATCTGGATAAGCAGGTGAAATGTTTGCTCACCACATCTTTGCTGGATAAAGCTTTGGGGTCACTCAGTTGGGCCTTGAGAACGTTGCATGCAGACAGCATCTTTTCACTTAACTCATACCTGGAAGGTACAAAGAAAACAGCAAGGATATATCATGGACATCTCCAAAGATTAGTCCATCTAGTGCGCTACAATTTAAAGCACAAAATGGAATATATCTGTATGCATCACTGATTTAATTGATCAAATCAAAAGTTCACAACAACAACAACAACAACAACAACAACAACAACAACAACTGTTAGCATCCCAAGAGCCAAATTTGATTATCATGTAGAACAGTTTTGTACCTCAAAATTTGTAAAGTCTAACGTAAATAGGAACTGAAAAAAAAAAACAAGAAAAAAAAAACATTAACTGTTACAGAATTGTGGTGTCAAAGTTGCGTGCTAAATGATTAACAGCACTAATGTTTGTTAAATACTATTTATGCATTTCACTTGTTCAACCTCTTGAACCATGCGTAGTTCCATCCTGAAGCCGAGCTGATCGCATACGGTTGCAATGACTGTAGCCCTCTAGTTCAAATTAAGCTTTTAAACAGTAAGTTTCATTGATGGCTCTCTTGCTAAAATGACAGCATTTTGCAGCTACTAAACTCAGCATTCACATGATGAAAATAATGTTAATGAAAGTTATCAAAAGGAATAAATACATTCTACAACTGCACTTTGTAGTTATGCAATTACAGACTGTAGTTCATCTGTTTCTCTGCATACTTTCTTAGCCCCCTTTTACCCTGTTCCTCAATGATCAGGATCCCTACAGGACCACCACAGAGCAGGGATTATTTGGAACACAGATCATTCTCAGCACTGCAGAGACACTCATGTGGTGTTGGTGTGTTAGTATGTGTTGCGCTGGTGTGGGTGGATCACACAGCAGTGCTGCTGGAATTTCAAAATACTAAATGCAATGCTTTTGAAAAGGAAAAAATCTCTAAGGTCAAATTTAAGCAAACAACACAAAGGTGACTAAAGCCCTAGTATAGAACCTTCACATCAAGTGAAGGCTCTCAATATATTAAAAAGCTTCACACACTTTTTATTTACAAGTATAAAGAAGTTTAAAAGAATCTTAGAAAAACAAACCAAAAAAAAAAAGCATCAATTGAAAGGCTTTTTAGGGAACCAAAAGTGG